>NW_007442514.1:0-409 GCF_000475195.1 Diaphorina citri
GTGAGTGGCTGGCCTAAGGCTATTTTTTTTTTTTTTCTTTAGAGGTTTATTAGAGGGAACTGTAACTGCTAAGGTATTATCATCCCGAAATCGAAGAGAAAAGGAAGACAGGATAGGAGAAAGCCAGCCGTTCTGAGAACGAACATTATCCCCTCAGGATAAAATCCGCCCCAGGCAGGAATCGAACCCATGGCCTAGCACTTACAAGGCAGACGCGCTAGCAACCAAGCTAACTAGGCTGGCACCTAAGGCTAAAAACAGAGTGGACCGGAGAGCATAGAGTTTTTTGCTCTTAGTTCTAAGCGGTTTGAAGTCGTCGTAGAGGACTACCCTTTAAAACGTAGAAGCTCTCCAACTCACTTGAACTTGTATGGTGGAGCTTTCGAACCCGTTGTACAGCATTGGTAAC
>NW_007442515.1:0-409 GCF_000475195.1 Diaphorina citri
TCAAGTAAAGGGAAAGGGACTTTTCAGTCTCATTTTGGCAGTATATGTAGATAACATTGCTCTAAATAAAATAATTAAGTAATTACTAAAAAACTGAAATTAGAACAACACTATTAGGTGTACGATGTCTACTAAATCCAGATAGGTACCTAATGATAATGAATGATCACAAACATACCAAATTGCATAATAAGTACCCGATGCGAGTACTAAAAATAGATACCATCTTTTTACCTGTTCTAGAATTCAACCTCTTGGACTTGACCCTCAAAAAAAAAAAGGTTACAGATCGAAGCTACCTCTGCTTTTTAAAAGAGAGAGTTTATAAAAATAGTAGGGATGGGATATTCGACTCTTTTTGAATATTCGAATACCACGATTCGATTCTTTTCAAATATTCGACTCAAAG
>NW_007442516.1:0-409 GCF_000475195.1 Diaphorina citri
TGTAATTAAATAATAGATATTATTATAAATTGGATAGACATTAGATATGACCTGAGTATAAATTAATTTAATTTCCTTAGTGGATGTGTGAGTTTCACCATTCCTACCAGTTTGACTAAATTGTAATAAAACTCTTATAATAATTATAACTGAGATTTAAGATAACTACACACCTACCTAGTATTAATCAAGACAAATTAAAAGCTCTTTATTGGCACAGAGCAATGAACTTTTGGGTCGGTTACATTCATAGGTAGATAATAGGTACCCGATTTATGGAGGGTTACAGATTACCTACTATTTGCGGTGTACCTACAGTCACTCATGTTCAATGTTCATCTACATGCGTGACAATCACTCTTGTTCACGATTAATAAAATTCTTTCTTATCATCAGTTTTTATTTATTT
>NW_007442517.1:0-409 GCF_000475195.1 Diaphorina citri
AGTAGAAAGCTCAGAACCAAAAGACACCTGTAGTCCATTTTATTTGTTAAACAGCTGATCTTTAAAGCCGTTTGAAACGGATTTCCGTTCGTTTTAGAGGTCTGACGGTGTTTTCAAACTACTCGCCTTGAAAAGACGAATCCAGATACCTATACCAAAAACTCAATTTCCGAAAAGTGAGCCTTTGTCCACTCTTGGCATTGGGCTACTCAACTATGAATTTTATTAGTTCAGTATTAAGTCCAAAAAATGACAGCAGATTACTATTAGTAATCTACAAACTGCTGTACCCAAATACAAACTGAATTGGATCTCTTCTTGTAGAGTTCTTTCTTCGTAACTTTCTGTGCCCTAATTTGATGGGTAAACAAGTAAATATTCGACAGAGCAAACACTACGATCAGGGCCG
>NW_007442518.1:0-409 GCF_000475195.1 Diaphorina citri
AAAGAAGGAAGACAGGATTAGGAGAAAGCCAGCCGTTCCGATGAATTCCTCCTCGGGCGAGAAGCGAACCCGCCGCCGACTTACAAGGCAGACGCGCTACCAACCAAGCTAACTAGGCTGTGCTTCTTTTTTTTTTGAATCGTGGATTTTTTTTGTTGCTGTTAAAGAGTTTTTTCAAGATTTGATAGAGGAAAGAAAGGAGCTCTTTTCGTCCGAAAGCGAAGAGATAACGAGGATACGATAGGGGAAAGCCAACCTAGCACTTATTAAATGTTGGCACTTTTTGCGTCATTGCTGCCAGCTTAATTAGGTTGGTTGGTAGCGCATCTGCCTTGAGAGTGCTAGGTTGCGTGTTAGATTCCCGACAGGGACTAGCTTCGTCCTGATTCCTAAACAGATAAGGACCGTT
>NW_007442519.1:0-409 GCF_000475195.1 Diaphorina citri
TTATTATTATTATTATTATTATTATTATTATTATTATTTACTTTTTCAAACCATACTTGTATGCCATTAAGCCATGATGTGATCGTTCAGACATTTTCACCTATGGATCCCACCTAATAGAGATTCTTACTCGAATCTCTAAAGCTGTGTACACACAGTCGACCGGCCGTCGAGCGATGTCGACTGAACCGTACACACTGCTGTCGGCCGGTCGATTGTCTCTACCTTTCTACACAATCAACGGCCAATTGATTATATTTCGACACACCTCCTTATAACAATATTATGCTTTTGTTAAGCAACGCTGAAAGTGACGGGTATCTGAACAGTAAAAGTTATTCGTCCGCTTGGGGTCTACACTGAGCCAGCCCTAACAAATTTTATGGACACCGTTGTGTATAAAGCTTGA
>NW_007442520.1:0-409 GCF_000475195.1 Diaphorina citri
GAATTGTCCACTTCGGAATTGCCCGAAGTTTTGCTCTCCTCGAAGTACGTCGTGATGGAGCTGCGAACTGAGATTGGATGCATGCAAAGAGGGTGAGCTTTCGTCAACCAATGAGACTGGATTTAGTGTGTTTTTGTCAATTAACTGGGATCAGAATATTCTTTATTGTGTTGACCAATCAAATGTATGTATTCATTATGTGGTGTGATTTGTGTACAATTGGCACCTCAGATTTCGAGTGTTGATGGTAAGGTTGTCTAGGACTATCAAAATCGGACAATCTTCAAAACATGGACAATCATCAAATCGATATAACCGATGACTCCTGCCAATGGCAATGTAAGTTTTCTTGTCTGTCCCATGTTGTTTTCTGGTGGTGAAAGGGGTAAATTCGTGTCTCCACTGTTAA
>NW_007442521.1:0-409 GCF_000475195.1 Diaphorina citri
ATTTATCTCACCGCCAGAGACAAGAAGAAAGGAGCGGAGGCTGTTCAGGTGTTGAAAGACGTAAGTACCCTAAATTAGGCACTAGGCACACTATTAGGCTGACGTAGTGTCCTTTTGACAATTAAACGAAACTTCAGTGAATTCAAACTCACAAGAGACTAATTCCCAGGTAGGCATACGGTTTCATGTCTTTATTCTGGTCCATTTATGGACCAACAATTTTCCCAAAAAAGTAGGTTAAGATTTAGATAAAAACATCAAAGGCTTTCCCTTAGTCTGGAACAGTCAAGTCTGAAGTTAATTTAAAAGCAACGTTATGTGTCTGAAGTTGAGCAACGTTGCAAGTGGTTTGAATCTGGATGGGTGAACATCTGTACAATCACGTGCTGTTCGGGCCTACTCAGGGGGG
>NW_007442522.1:0-409 GCF_000475195.1 Diaphorina citri
AAAACAACATTTTTATAACCTTTTTTTTTTTTTTTTTTTTTTTTTTTTTTTTTTTTTAAATACCATCCAACTCAAAGCTTTTTTTTTTCTCACAAAAAGGAAAGGGATTTTATTCACAATCAAAATTGTTTAGGAAATCCCCAGTTTTGATAACGAGTTTAATACACCCATTCCAATTGGACCACTGAAGTTCAGCAACGGTTCGAGTGGTTGGTATTCGGATGGGTGACAATCTGACCCCTAACAGGTGAATTCTTCAACAGGTAGTTCTGGGATAGGGATGATTCATGATTCACACCCAAGAATTCAAATCAACTTACCTCTGATTGAGGATATCACAGCAAGAAACAGCAAAGACGATAGAAAGTACATTTTTGAGAGAACACCATTCAGAAATAATGATTAATTA
>NW_007442523.1:0-409 GCF_000475195.1 Diaphorina citri
ATAGGCCCGTCTCCCCCTCGAGCTCAATTATTCTCCTTTACTGTAGGCCAAGCTCCGAAAATTTGGAACATCCCCCCCCTCCTGTACATCACTTGTCTTTTGGACTCGGTCCCACCCCTCTACAAAATCCTGGACACGGCCCAGCTTTCTGGTACTCATGTGCTATCCAGGAGAGTGCTGTGGGAAGAATACCTATATCTGGGGCAAACTACGGATTGGGCATGTTCTGACACAGAGCACACGAGTCCAACGTAGCACATAATTCTTCAAAAGTTTTCGTACCTGGGGGACCATTTTTTTTTTCTTTTAAATTTAAACACTTAAAGCTCCTCTCACCTTGATGGCCTCCTGTACTTGTCCGCACCAGGCCGGGTTTACGCCACTGATGATGCCGAACTTGTACCACTTG
>NW_007442524.1:0-409 GCF_000475195.1 Diaphorina citri
TAGGGTTAGGTTAAACGCAAGGAGGAGTTTTTCTTTTCCAAGGACGTGACTTCTGCATAATGCCTTCAAGAGTGGATCTCAATCAGCCCTGGGTAAGTAATAATCCAATGCAAAACTTGTGAGTTGTGAGTTTTAAAATGATAAGAAGAAAAGGACAAAAACTACTTCCTTCGATCAACATGAGGTAGATCAACAGGTTGGTATCTTACTGAACTCCAGCTTCTTTCTTTCCCAGTTCCTCCCATTTTTATAATGCCTTCTTATCAAGGCAAAGTAGGGAAGTCTTACAAGACAAAAGGGACAAAAGATAAAACATTAAAAAGATAAGGAATATAAAGGAAACATCTAGGATTGCAGTAGAAGGGGCCCAAGAAACTGAATAGTGACTTACAGGGGGGGGAGGGGGGGG
>NW_007442525.1:0-409 GCF_000475195.1 Diaphorina citri
ATTTTGTAAAAAAAAAAAAAGTTGAAATAAAACCCTGTGACCTAAATTAATACGTGTACAGTTAATAATTTTCTTTAAGTTAGGTTAGGTTAGGTCTTTTTGGGGGATAAGACCTTTAGAAACAAGGAAAATATGTAATGAAAAAAACTATCGAAAGCTATCGATGGCGCCGACTATCGATAGTTCTCCTCCTCTACAGGATAACAATAACACAAGTCCAAATGGAATATGGAATTCATCTATTCATCTGGGAGATTCGATGTTTTAATTAACCTAAATTTGTGCTAAATTTGTTCCGTAAAAATCATCGTTTGCACCCATACGGTTCTTGAGATATTCAACTTTTTTTTTTTTTTTTTTTAATTTGCAGATTGCAATTTTAGTGGTTGAGACGCAGTCCACTCTGTAA
>NW_007442526.1:0-409 GCF_000475195.1 Diaphorina citri
TTCTAGGTGTTGTGGTTCTCGAGATAGAGCGATCAGTGTGTGAAATGTGAATGAGTTCTTGTTTTTATAATATAAGATTTTACGTTTTATGTGTATTTTTCTGTAACGCGGAAGATGCCTTCGCCGGCGAAACTAGTCCATAAAAAATAAAAATGATAATCTGCCCGAATTTCTTCTTTAAATCTCGATAATGCGGAGTAGGGCTTTCACTCCTGGTCGCCATAAGTGACGCGTATTCAGTCCCTCCAAATCTATAAGCAGGGATGGAGGTTGCGATCTTTCTAGACCTGTTCGATGAGTAGAATATCACTGCTACAGAAACACTACATCTTTACCTTTCCTCGTGTTCAGACTGGGTTGGCGTTTTTCGTGAGCCTCTCAAAAATAGAAATGGAAAGTGAAAAAAAAA
>NW_007442527.1:0-409 GCF_000475195.1 Diaphorina citri
TTTCAAGCGAAAAAGAGAAAAGTTTCATGATACCTAGTCAAGTTCAGATGTACCTAATGGAGGCAATTAACAAATCTCGCGGATAGGTAATTAGACAGAAAGAGAAAGGAGGGAGGAGGATGAGAAGAAGATGATGAAGAAGGAGGAGGAGGAGCAGAAGAAGGAGGAGGAGGAGCAGAAGAAGAAGGAGAAGCAGAAGAAGAAGGAGAAGAAGAAGAAGGAACAGAAGAAGAGAGAAGAAGAAGGAGCAGAAGAAGAGAGAAGAAGAAGAAGGAGCAGAAGAAGAAAAAGAAGAAGAAGAAGAAGAGAGAAATGAAAAGTGTTACCTAATATAGGGACAGAGGCAGAAAGAAAAAGAAAGAGCTGACGCAGATAGAGAGCTGATAAAGGAAGAGAAGTAGATGACAAT
>NW_007442528.1:0-409 GCF_000475195.1 Diaphorina citri
GCTTGCCATAGTACTATCGCTCAGGGAGAGGCGCTACTCGCTGAACTCAAGTAAGTGGAAAGTTTATTTGATAGACGCTACTCAGCGACTCACGTTGGAGAATGGCCTAATGGCTAAGTTCCACATCATATTTACACCTTACTCCTGGTAAAGCTAGTGGTTATAGCACGTGGAATACACCAGTTGCATTATTGATGCTAAGCAACGTTGTGTGTGGTTGGTATCCGGCTGGGTGATTAACTCGGTGATTGCGTGCTGCTGGCTTTTCTCGGTTCCACTCAGGAATATGTATGTATGTATGTATGTTGCAAATGTCGGGATCTTTGACCACTAGGCCATTTTTCCTCTCGCATCCCAATATTTCCCTACAATGTCATTGCTGGCTTCCAAGGCAGGACAGAAGTTTAGG
>NW_007442529.1:0-409 GCF_000475195.1 Diaphorina citri
TTCCATAGTTGATTAACTTTTCACATTCTGGATTTGTGATTAATCATTTTCAGGAATGTAACTGTGGTTTCCAACTTCAAACTGCTTTGAAATGGACCATAGGGCTCTTAGTGTCCATTTCAAAGCAGCTGGAGCTGGAAACCATGGTGAAAATTCTCGGAATGATACAGGAATACACAAGGTACTCTTTGTTAAGTACCTATACAAAGGAGATTTAGAATACTCGGGAACACACGAGTTGTGTAAATATACTTCAAAGGCTTACAGTGTTGGAAAATAGAAATCGTTGGATGGTAAGGAATACACAAGGTACTTTTTGTTAAGTATACAGAGGAGATTTAGAATACTCGGGAACACACGAGTTGTGTAAATATACTTCAAAGGCTTACAGTGTTGGAAAATAGAAATC
>NW_007442530.1:0-409 GCF_000475195.1 Diaphorina citri
CTCCTAAGTATATTCAAACCCGATAGGAACGTCTTCATTGGAGTAGGATTGAAACTCGATCCACCTAAATCACGATTGAAAAATGTTGATTCTCAAACTTTTTCATCGTGTTGGAGATATTTGAATGTTCATCGATTTCCTCTGGAGTTCACTCACATCAAATGTCAAAGTTCCAAATGAGCGCGCATCATTTGTTCGTTCAACGTGCATGACGTATCTTATCGATTATGCTCATAGCAAACCCTATTGGAACCATTGAATGTTGTTCTTCACATAATTGCAGCAACTTCTAGGTTAAGATTTGCATAGGCTTCTCATCGCATCGCTTGCATATTGGAACCATTGAATGTTGTTCTTCACATAATTGCAGCAACTTCTAGGTTAAGATTTGCATAGGCTTCTCATCGCA
>NW_007442531.1:0-409 GCF_000475195.1 Diaphorina citri
TACTACTTCATTCCATGATTTACTTGTGATTATTATAAACATGATGATTTAGTGTGTGCTTTTTCTACATTTGGATATATAAAACTGGGGCAAGTAATAACTGTCATTTCTTGAGGAGGTCAGTGCCCTTTAGTGATTTGAAGAGCACAATATTAAGTAGGGTATGATAATTATTATTAGTACTTCAACAGTTATTTTTTTTTTTTTTATTGTTATGATTATTTTTTCATCTTTTTTAACTAATATTACTTAATTTATGAATGTGGGTTTGGACCCAAAAGTTTCATTAGTTGAATGTATCAGTCTTAGACAAGAAAACCAAGTATGTATTGGGTTCCATGATCTTGTAGGTAAGGTACACTGCTATTCGAAATTAACGAATGCTATTGAACATTGAATTGAATTTGGA
>NW_007442532.1:0-409 GCF_000475195.1 Diaphorina citri
TTCTTCTTTATTGATCCTCTCAGAATTCTGAGCAGTCCAATTTCTCTTCTGAGGCATTTTCTACATTGCCCTTCCTCATTTGTGTTTTAAGTATGTATAGTGAGTGTCGCATGTCGTAGAAAAATGGCTTCGGCGGAATCAGAACATGTTTCCTTGGAAAGTTCCTTTTGCTATTAGAGCGTCGCCACTGCTCTTCATCTCAGGTATAAGCTTTATTGGTTTTTACTTTCTTTGGTTTTGGTTCTTTGTATTTGTTACTGTGGGTCAGACATTTCTCTCGACTCATCTCTTCTACTTTCCAACCCTCCGTATTTATGTAGGATCAAGAGCTCATTAATTTAAATTAAATAGGCGTTGAGAATCAATAAATCAGGAGCGCATTAAAAAGAAGAAACCCTTATTTGGACCC
>NW_007442533.1:0-409 GCF_000475195.1 Diaphorina citri
GGGAAAGCGAGACAGGATGAGGGCGATACAGAGCGGTCGCATCGGACTGAGGGAGAGAGGAGGGGAGTATCAGGAGAGAAGGGAAGGAGGGAATTTTTTGGATTTGCCAATTTTTTTTCATTTGAATTTTTACTTTCTATTACTACAGTATAGCGGAGCTATACTAGTAATGAAAGTATTGCAATCGGTCCAAATTTTCAAAAATCGGGAAATGGTTGGAAATATCCGTGTTTTGACCCTGATTCAAAAAAGTGGTTTTTAGCCCATGGTCTGTACGTTACGTACGTACGTACTACAGGTTTAAATGGGAAAAAGTAGAACAAAAAAGTAATTTTTAGCCCATGGTCTGTACGTATGTATGTATGTATGTATGTATGTATGTATGTATGTATGTATGTACGTACTACAG
>NW_007442534.1:0-409 GCF_000475195.1 Diaphorina citri
ACGTTCCTACAAGTTACATATACATATATGTTAATATAGGTACCTTATTTATACTGTTGCCTAAGACTAGGAAGTCTCGATATGCCAACAGTTTTAGGTAGGTACCTACATAAATGGAACTGCTATTTGATAAGTAGGTAAGTGCATGATGTGGTGGGTAATTGGGTATACTCTATCTGCTATCTGATAATAAGAAAGGGGTTATCTGATAAGTTGTCTGATATTAGAATCAAATGTTATCTGATAAGAAAGGGGGTAGACCTAATAAGTACATGTAGGTAATTATTAGGGTTGCCAACTTTTTTTTCGGCATATACGGAACAAACTAGCGAAATGGTGAAAAAATACGGATTTCCCGATTTTTACCCGGAACAAAGGCATGCACCCCCCCCCTCCCCAAACAAAAAAA
>NW_007442535.1:0-409 GCF_000475195.1 Diaphorina citri
TTTCATTGCTAGAGATAGAGACCCTACTTCAGCTTTAGATGGCATTCATAAATTCATGTCCAGTGAGAAGGCTTGAACTACATTGCTTTGGATTGCAAGTACAAAATTATTTCATTTTACCGCAGAGGTATGTAACTATGTACCTTAAACGTATAAGTGCCTATGTATTTTTAATTCAATAAAAACAACAGGAACAGTAATAACAACAACAACACCACCAGTAATAATAATAACAACAGTAGTAAACCTCACACTGGTGCATATAACTGTGTGTGAGTGAGAAAGAGAGGCCCAAAGTAGGGAGAAGAGAAGATGCATGGTATTAACACCAAGTGCGAGAGAGAGAGAGAGAGAGAGAGAGAGAGAGAGAGAGAGAGAGAGAGAGAGAGAGAGAGAGAGAGAGAGAGAG
>NW_007442536.1:0-409 GCF_000475195.1 Diaphorina citri
TTGTTAATGGTTCACAAATAAAAGGGAAATTTGTTGACACAGGGAAGTATCGAACCCGCAACTTTTCAACTGTAAGTCGGAGAGTTCTAAAAGTAGCACCATTCGATTCGGCGTAAAAAATCACATGGGATTAACTATACACACGCTTACTTGTTAATGATTCACAAATAAAAGGGAAATTCGTTGACACAGGGGAGTATCGAACCCGCAACTTCTCAACTGTAAGTCAGAGCGTGCTAAAAGTAGCACCATTCGTTCCGGCGTTAAAAAAAACCCGCAACTTCTCAACTGTAAGTCAGAGCGTGCTAAAAGTAGCACCATTCGTTCCGGTGTTAAAAATCACATAGATTAGAATATTCACATCCGAATGACCAAATGTTTCGATGTCTCTTACCGTTTATACGAAATA
>NW_007442537.1:0-409 GCF_000475195.1 Diaphorina citri
AAAAAAAATCAAAACATTCTGATTAAAAAAGTAAAAAATCTTTGACATAGGTATTAATTGATTAGAGTTGACAAAATCATGCTGCTGTGAGATTCAACTAATGGGAAGAGTCTTTTAGCTTTATCATACAGTCATACTTTTAGCTTTACCAAATACAGTAGGTACGGGTTTTTTGTGGTTTAAAATACATCTCTTTTACACGCTTTTACTAGGCTGAACATGATATCAGTTATATGTTTCTATGCGTCAAACCTTGTTATGCTACGAAGATGACGTCCAAGAACTGGTCTTCCTAGAGTTTAAGGTCCTAATATCCTACTTACATCATCGAAAAATAGAGGAAGCTACTCGAAATAAGTCAATAGCGTGGATAACACCTTGTAACCTGCAGTGGTCATCATAGTAAACA
>NW_007442538.1:0-409 GCF_000475195.1 Diaphorina citri
GCCAAATCCGCGAACAAAATCGCGAAATCCGCGAACAAAATCGCGAAATCCGCGAACATAATCGCCAAATCCGCGAACTTAATCGCGAAATCCGCGAACAAAATCGCGAAATCCGCGAACATAATCGGCAAATCCGCGAACATAATCGCCAAATCCGCGAACATAATCGCAAAATCACATAGGTACGATATGTACATAGGTACGATAGGTGATAGGTAAATACCTATTATTAAAAACAGATAAACAAAATATATCCGCGAACATAATCGGCAAATCCGCGAACATAATCGCCAAATCCGCGAACATAATCGCGAAATCACATAGGTACGATTGTACATCGATAGGTGATAGAACATACCTATTATTAAAAACAGATAAACAAAATACAGTCGAACCTGGATAAACGAGA
>NW_007442539.1:0-409 GCF_000475195.1 Diaphorina citri
GCGTTCGTCTTGATCTTCAGCAGGATAGAGCGGCTTGATGGAATTTCACTGAAAGTAAAAAAAAAAAAATCGGGTGTGAACATCACATGAATTTCCTTGTTTGGATTTTGGTCTGAAACTACGATTTTGGAGGTTTTAGGTATGGTTTTGGAGGGTCTACCCCTAACTTTTTCGATATCTCTGAAGGAGTGTCCAAACATAGACGATCGACGGGGTGAATCTGTGTTGTCGAGGCAGTGTGGACGGTTCAGTCAATCAGTCGACATTGATCGACTAAGTGTGGACACACCTTAACCGTTTAGTTAGGGTTGAAAATGGTCAAAAACTATAGAAATTGGAAGATGTAAACTATTCTATTCTAAGCTATTTTTACTATTCTATTCTACTCACGTGACGGTTTCAATATTGT
>NW_007442540.1:0-409 GCF_000475195.1 Diaphorina citri
TCCTAGCCAGACTAAGCTGGTCTACTCCCTGTTTAACGTCCTCCAGCCAGACTAAGCAAGTCTACTCCCTGTTTAACGTTCCCCAGCCAGACTAAGCTGGTCTACTGCTCCCTGTTACTCCCTGTTTAACGTCCCCCAGCCAGACTAAGCTGGTCTACTGCTCCCTGTTTAACGTTTCCCAGCCAGACTAATCTGGTCTACTCCCTGTTTAACGTTCCCCACAGACCAACTAACCTATAGTTGAACTGAAGTACTGCAAAAGAAATGTTTGCATATTCAAGACTGGTTAGATAGGTATTAAATTTAAGCACCTATATTTTATCTGTTCAAGAAATAATAACATGCATGGGTAATACTGTTATTTAGATTACATACATAAAATTTCAAATTCAGGATTGATTTCACACAG
>NW_007442541.1:0-409 GCF_000475195.1 Diaphorina citri
TTACGTGACGAGGCTGGTAGCTTGTCCACGAATGGAGGGTTAAACCTTTGTCACTAAAGATCTTAGCCCAGTTATGCAGTGACTTTAGACACCGTAAAAGATGAAGAAGAAGAGGAAGAAGAAAAAGAAGAGGAAGAAAACATGTAGGTACTTGAATTCTAAATAAAAAGAAGGAACGAATGAACCACAAGAGAGAGAGATAAAGCAGACGCTAAGGAAAGGATCATTAGTGAGACAAATAGGATAGGAACTTAGAAGAAGAAGAAGAAGGAGCTGAGAAGGGTGTTCGAAAGGAAAATATGACAAGACAGAATAGTGAAAAAGAAAAAGGAGAAGAAGAAGAAGAAGAAGAAGAAGAAGAAGAAGAAGAAGAAGAAGGAAAAGGAGGAGAAGAAACGCGAGGTGTCAA
>NW_007442542.1:0-409 GCF_000475195.1 Diaphorina citri
CCTATGAACTCAAAGCGAGAAAGTTTTAGATAACACTTCAGTCGATCATTTAAGACCGGTTTTAGCGTCACCTATGTCTACGCCGAGAAAGGCCAATAAATGGATGGGTGACTTAAACATTATATTGGGAATAAAGGGAGAACGGGCTCTAGTCTTGATTTTAAATGTGAAAGTAAAATCAAATCAAGAAGAATAATAAACTGAATATTAAACAAATTAGGTAGGTACATACATAGGTACTGATTATTGGATGGGTGACTTGAACATTATATTGGGAATAAAGGGAGAACGGGCTCTAGTCTTGATTTTAAATCATTACATAAAAAAAATGAAAAAATCAAATCAAGAATGATAATAAACTGGATATTAAACAAATTAGGTAGCTACAAAGGTATTCTTTAACCATGAT
>NW_007442543.1:0-409 GCF_000475195.1 Diaphorina citri
TTAAGCACTGATGGGGAATTAAAGTTGAAAATTGCATTTCACCAACCTCCGTTAAGACATTTCTCTCATCAATTCACCGTAATAATTTAATGATAGGAAATTCTCTCATAAGATGTCCTAACGGATGATTTTTTGTGTTTGTTTACTTTTTTTGGGATTTTTTTTCTTTTCAGTTTTTCAGAATTTCCAGATTTTGATTTTCTATTTTCTGATTTTTCTGAAAGAAAGTGTTTTGCTGTTTTGCTTATTGCTTTTTTTTTTTAATAGTTTCTTTTCCTATTTTCTGAAAGAAAGCGTTTTGCTGTTTTTTTAATTTGAAGACTTTGATCTAAGCTGATTTAATAGTTTCTTTTCCTATTTTCTGAAAGAAAGCGTTTTGCTGTTTTTTTAATTTGAAGACTTTGATCTA
>NW_007442544.1:0-409 GCF_000475195.1 Diaphorina citri
CCCATCATTGGAGGCATTTTGTGGATCTGTTTGTTCTGTTTAGAAAATTTACGGGGTGGCTCCATTTTGAAAAGTAACTTTGAAATTTTGAAAATAGTAAAATCACACTGTTCTCGCTCCTAGGAGAGTTGAAAGCTCGAAGTTCGGGTTCGATTCCCTGGAGTGTTTAAAACAATTACCTACTCTATTTGGTGTCAAAGTACCTACACACAAATTTGTGAACTTCGACTGCTTGTAATGCTGCAGTGGTGGCCACAAAAGTTGTGAATTTACAATACTCGTAAAAAGAAGAAGAAGAAGAAGAGGAAGAAGAAGAAGAAAATCCGTTTATATTAGGTTGCATAAATAGGTAACAAACAGCTGGTAACGGTAACAGTAATAAAATTGTGTGATGAACTGTCATAAAAAC
>NW_007442545.1:0-408 GCF_000475195.1 Diaphorina citri
TTCCTGTCTATTCTGTCGAAAGCTCTTCCATTGAGAACTTCTGGCAGCTAATTTGAAAGGAATATAAACATTGCTGAAAGCGTTAAGGCCTGTCCACACTTTCTTTCTTCCCTTCTTTGTTCCTTCCTTAATTTCTGTCTTGGGGAAATCTTCAAAAGACGCACAAAGGAAAAAACCTTTGCAGTGGGGAGAGTCCACAACTCCTCACGTGTGTTGGAAATGTCAAGACTTATTGGCTGACAAATTGACAGTGTTTCCTCAAAGTTGATGTGTTGGGAATCTGCTGGGCTACTAGTCGTTCAAAAATTTCCAATTTCCGTGGGAGGTTCAAAAAAAGGAAACCTTCAAAGGCCGACCTTGCCGTACTTTGAATAGCTTGGCTTGCCAGTGCGTAACTTGATGTTGACC
>NW_007442546.1:0-408 GCF_000475195.1 Diaphorina citri
TTCCTCCGACAGTGAAACAAAGTCAGGTAAGGCGATATCCACCTTACCTGTTCTGGAATCCAACCTCTGAACTTTTTTTTACCTCTGCATTTTAGAAGAGAGAGTTTATCAAAAATAGACCTTTACCTGAATTGCAACAATGTAAGGATTTCTTCTCAGGACAAAATAGTTTGGTGGACATTTTTACCTTGTATCAAGACTTTTTTTCGGAGACCTTTTTATGCCCAATCTTACCACACCTAAAGACCTAGAAAACCCATCATTTAATTTTTATTTTTAGCCATTTTTTCCCTACCCTTCTTTTTCAGCCCGTAACAACCAGTACGTCACTTGCGGTTCCGTGGTGAAGCTGATGAACGTAGACTACCGGGTTCGACTCCACTCACATGACGTCAAATATGGAACGGG
>NW_007442547.1:0-408 GCF_000475195.1 Diaphorina citri
GAGGGAGAATTATCTCAAAGAATGATAAGAAATTAGGAGAGATGAAATAAATAGAGAAAGAGAGAGGCTTGGAGGAGAATGATATAAGTGAGATTAGTGAGATTTGAGGAGAGGTATTAACATGAATGTTATCTTTCAGAGGAGGAATGTCGCATTTTGCGGCATCCCTCTTCTGAGAGTTGTTGATGTCTTATCTGAGAGATAAGATCAGAGAGGCGAAGATTCTATCTTCCCCTCTCAAATCCAGGTTTTCATTAGTAGAGGTTCAACCCATGAGAGAGGAAGGGGGGAGGTGGTGGCACCACCCTTCCTCTGCCATGGGTAGTATTGAGGATTATTACCTCGACATTTATTTGCAATTTTGAAGTGTTGTTCTCTATTTATTTTATTTGAGTTTTTATTTATTTA
>NW_007442548.1:0-408 GCF_000475195.1 Diaphorina citri
ATGGAGTGTTGCTTTGTTTCTTTGCAATCAGTGTGGTTCTGCCAGTTCAAATCAAGGCTCGCCCTGGAGGTAAGACTTAGAAATTATTCATCATTAATTATTCATAATTCATTGATTGACTTCGTAACGTGAAAAGATTGATTGACTACTAGAAGTAAGTAAATACCTATGGACCTAATGTGAGTATTTCCCTTTGGAATTTACCTTGTATGGGTGGATAATTGGATATACAGTCGAACCTGTCTAAGTGGAAAACTCCATAAATGGGAAAAAAAAGTGACCCCTTCATTTTTTACTAAAAAAAACCTGTTTAAATGGGAAAATAGAGCGTCTATAAGTGGGAATGACTTTTTCTAGATACTTGGTCCGGAGCCTCTGTAAGTGGGAAAGGTTGCCTTTTTCCTAGGT
>NW_007442549.1:0-408 GCF_000475195.1 Diaphorina citri
AATTTATCTTTATTTATTTTAGTCACTCGAACTTTCGACTGAATAATCGTTTTACTGAAGTAACTTCTTCTAGATTACTTATTTTGAACTAGGTATCTAGGTAAAAAATTTCAACGTTATTTTCCATTCCCAATGACGATCTTGATGTTCAATAGGTAATAAATAAGTTTGAAAAATCTTTTTTTCTGACCCATAAAAAATCTACGTAAACTTTGCACCCATTGCATATCAGTGAGGAATTATTTGCTGTGATAAACAAAACTTTTGACCCCAAAACAATGGTCAATAGTAATGTATGAGCAATTTTTGTTTGATCAAAAATGTACAAATTGTACTTCTTAAATATATTTGGGTCTCCTAAAGTAAAAACGATTTTAGATGAAAATTATTGAGTACATTTAAAATTAG
>NW_007442550.1:0-408 GCF_000475195.1 Diaphorina citri
AGCATGAATATTAGCATTGACTGTATACGGCATAACACTAGCATCAGCTATTCTAACATTCTCCAAGCCATGGACTTGAAGTTTATAGTTAACAACAGAGGTTAGAATATTATCACCCATCCTAGCGGTAGATGACAAATGATAGTAAGAAGAGGATCTACGCTTGATTGTACATTTCCAATAGTCATCCGAATCATAGTGAAATCCATCGCATACACTGTCAGGGATCTTTATAATTTTGGAATTGTATTCCTTGAATGACTTTGTGGCAATGAATTTCTGAATAATGCGAACAGCTTTGACAAAAGTATTCAGATCTTCTTCCTCGTGATAATAATTTAAGAAAATTTTTGGTCTTGAGAAAACATCTTTGGATACGGTTATGTTCCCAAAACTCTTTGGTTTGAG
>NW_007442551.1:0-408 GCF_000475195.1 Diaphorina citri
TGAATTAGACCCCGGTTTTGAGTTTGCATTAGGACCGGACGTGGGCGGAATGTTCGAACCAAGTTTTGAATTAGGACTGGCAAGTTTCGCCCTTGGCGAAGTTGAATTAGACCCGGGTTTTGAGTTTGAATTAGACGCAAGTTTCCCCGGCGTTGAATTACTAGGGTCGAGTTTAGCGGGTGAATTTTTCGTCGGCAAAACTCCCCTTTCGTTCACGTTCGGGTGAACACCGGGTCTCCGTCGCGTTGCACGTATACTGCTCCTTGCTCCCTCGCTACTTTCACTTTCTGCGCCGTCTACTTCCCCATTTCTCTCGCTTACACTCACACAGGAAGTCCTCTCTCTCACAGCATCTGTAAGTCCCTTCACACCATCAGTCCCTCGTAAAGCTCCTTTCACACCCAACTC
>NW_007442552.1:0-408 GCF_000475195.1 Diaphorina citri
AAGTTACATAATTAGCCCTTATTGTTCTGGATGTGTTGATATCTTCACTCTTCCAATCTTCCTGTTTCCTTTCTCTTTCTTCCTTTATCCGTCCGTCCTATCATAAATTGATACCTACTCTTCCACTATTAGGCCCTTTTACTGTGTCCCCGCCGTTCTCTTTATAATTTGAAATTCAATCTGTCATTAAATCCTGGGCTCTTACTGAACAAATTATGAATCTCTTCCCTAATTACTCTCAAGAAGTTTTCTTTATCCCAGATTTTCTCAAATCTCAATACATATTCGAAAGTTCATCATGAATAATTCAGTCTGGAAAAAAATTTCAAATAAGGTTGATAAAAGTCTGAAGCTTTTTAAAGGAAACTTTAAAGCTTTAAACTCTGAAAATGTGTACAAAATGGATGG
>NW_007442553.1:0-408 GCF_000475195.1 Diaphorina citri
GTCGGAGAAGTCACTGTCATTTCCATCTAACAGCTCATCAAGAATATTTCTGATAATTTCCTAAAAGCATAAAAAATAGCAAGTATGAGTAAATAATAGCAATAGATAACTAAGCAGTAGCATAGGTATGAAAAAAGATCAAAAAAGAGAATTCTACTGAGGAATATGAGAAAATCCATGTCTGTAATGCCCAGTGTGACACATATGTCACACTTAGTTTGGGTCAAGTGTCCTGGCTAAAATAAATTGTTTACAGACACAGTCTTAGTATTTTCTGAAGCTACATACTCTGAGCTTTCGAAAAAATACATTTACTAATTAGTTTATATGATAAATCAAAAGAAATAAGGGAAATAATCTTACCTGTTCGCGGGACATCTTGAACCACCAAAAACCTCCAAAGGAATG
>NW_007442554.1:0-408 GCF_000475195.1 Diaphorina citri
TGATGGGTTAAAGCCCGATTTTCGATAAAGACTGCTGGGGGTCACACTCAACACTCAAGTCATATTACATATTAGATACTAGATAGCCACATTTTATATTTTATTTTTAGCCAGCCTAGTTATCTTGGAGGGTAGTGCGTTTGCCTTGTAAACGCTAGGTCGCGGGTTCGATTCCCACGCGGAGCGGATTTTATCCTGAACAGACAAGGTTCGTTCGGTTGGCTTTCTTCTATCCTGTCTGCCTTATTAATATTTTCTTCGCTTACGGGAGGATAAGACCTTATTAGTAGTTACAGTTCCCTCTATCAAACTCTTTTTTTCCAGGAGTAGGAGATTAGGTATAGTAATTGTTCCCTTTGTGCTCTCTTCGTTCACAGCTCTACAATATGGACCTCCTCGTGAGAAGAA
>NW_007442555.1:0-408 GCF_000475195.1 Diaphorina citri
CACATGTATAACATAGGGTGGGCGGGGTAGTTATGATCCAAAAAATAATCTTTTAACTTTTTTTTCTTGTTCTCCTGAGAATCAGTAATTTAGTGAGTAGTTACTCATACACATTAGTATTGTTTTAGTTGTCTCATTTCAACAACAGGAACAGAAAAAAAAATTAAAGCAGAAATTCGTGGATCATAATTGCCCCATGACTTGGGGTAATTATGATCCACCCAATTATTCTAAGGGTTTAAGTCCCTAAATTTAGGGGCTTAGAGGCCACAATAGATTAGAAGGTTAAAACTTATATGTGGCCTAAATTTCCTTTCTTTAGAAGCTCTTGCTACGTTTTAAATCCATAGATATAGGTGGATCATAATTACCCCAGGACAAATCCATCTTTTTTTGAAGAGGTTTAGA
>NW_007442556.1:0-408 GCF_000475195.1 Diaphorina citri
TTTGTAAGCGAGATGTACTCGACCTCTTCAGTAATACATCAGCTACAAGAGACCACGTATGTGTGAAATTACTTTAAACACACATATGTATGCCTGGTGGCCATAGAAGTTTGACTAAACGAAATACGAATTGATTAACTAATGACCCACAGTATTCATGTCCAATTGAACGTCATTAATTAATTAATCATTTACGGTCGGTTTCACCAACCTGATATTTTTAGCCTCCAACACCCAAATTGAACTTTACAGACTGTTAGCTTAAGAGGCCTTCCAAGAGCTGAAAAAATATTAGTGACATTCATCCTCAGAGTTTAGAAATTAACGATTCACGATATGTCACCTACCATCGAGCCCAGATACTTCCACTATTTCTTTAGTGTGGCCAATGGTGAAAAACTCATCATA
>NW_007442557.1:0-408 GCF_000475195.1 Diaphorina citri
TTTCTTGACCCCGCCGGGAATCGAACCCAGGTCTCCCGCGTGCAAGGCGAGCGCAGTGACCACTACGCCATGGGAGCTTGCTAAAGGAAAATACGACTAATGGAGCTAATTTCTAGACTGAAAATAGGTACCACCGACCAAAGCCCACAAAGGAAGATCAGTTATTATACATGGTTCTTATTTTTATGAAAAAGTACCCGTCATTTTGTGTGCATTGGTCACAATAAATCTTGTAGGTAACCAATTTTACTAAACCTTCACTTAGGACCTACCCCATAAATAGGCAAGAAGGTCTACCCCATAATAAGGCTTCAAATTTCAGGATAGTAAAACTACTTTTTAGATAAGCAGGACAAATAAAGCCCAACTTTCAGGAATTACCTAACAAAATGTGTATAACTGTAAGTA
>NW_007442558.1:0-408 GCF_000475195.1 Diaphorina citri
TACTTGGGTCCAGTTTTCTTTTTTTGAACCGAACAGTGGAGGAAGGGGAGGCACTTTCCATTTCAATGGGCGATAGAAAAACGATAGATAATGTCAAAAAACACCTTGGTTCGATAAAAGAGAAGATCATTTGATAAGGAAACACAAAAATTTAACCACTTTGGCCGTTTGCGTTTGCTCTTTTATCAGAAATCAGAAATGAAAATGAAATATTTGAATTTTTCGCGCCATATTTATTGTTGTGATCCGAGCTATGCTTTATGACTTTCTCAAATAAAGGGGGGGACTCCATTTTGGGAACCACTGAAAACTAATGAAGAGGGGAATGTAAATTAAGCATGTGCTAGGTTCTCATCCGTCTAAATTGTAAACAAAAATTTCAAAGTTATAAATATAAGTTAATTAAAT
>NW_007442559.1:0-408 GCF_000475195.1 Diaphorina citri
AGGCAACGAATTTTGAATTTTACGAGCTACTTTCTTTCCGAGTTATGTTGTTTGTCCCAGATTAATGCAGTTTTTTTTATTCAAAAAACGTCTCACTTCTCCTTTCCTCGGAAATTCCACTTTTCAAGTCACCGTTTTGGACATGTGAACGACGAAATGTTGGATGTAAATTTATCCAAACGTTTATTAATATTTAGTGTAGTGTAGTGTGCCATTTTTCCCCCTCGAAATTTTCTTATTCAGTTTGTTTTAATGGGCAATATAGCTGCTCTACCTAATGTTATAATTTTTATTGGTACTTCTCTCATTATAACTAGATAATAACGAGTGTTTTATTCTTATAAACATGGGAAAATAATTGTTGGTTTTTAAATTTGTTGAGTTTTTGAGTTTTTATTTGTGTGTAAA
>NW_007442560.1:0-408 GCF_000475195.1 Diaphorina citri
ACGTATTTGTCGAGAGAGTATGACTCAGTGACTCACTGTGGTAGGCAGGACTATAGGTGGCTATTAAAATTCTACCTAGCCAATATCGCAATTTCTTTAATAACTGACGCTGATCGTAAAAAAAGAACTCCATTCTAAATAAATTTCCTTGGGAGTTTGGATTTTATGAAATCGCGAAGATAGAAGTAACATTGAAGCCAGTCTAGTTAGCTTGGAGGGTAGCCCGTCTGTGTTGTAAGCGCTAGGTCGCGGTTTTGATTCCTGCCCCGGGCGAACTTTATCCTAACACAGGTGAGGTTCGTTCTCGGAACGGCTGGCTTTCTCCAATCCTTTTTTCGATTTCGGATCCCATCAGGATAAAATCCGCCCCGGGTGGGAATCGAACCCGTGACCTAGTGCTTACAAGGC
>NW_007442561.1:0-408 GCF_000475195.1 Diaphorina citri
CCGCTTTTTGGCGGTTTTCGGTGTAATTTAACAATATCTCGGGAACGGTATAAGCTAGAGACTTGAAATTTGGTATTGTCCAGATGGTCACAAATCCGGATATTAACTAGGCCCTTGTTCAATTACCACTCGTGCTCAACCACGCGCTCTTTAGAACCTTCTTGAATAAATCTCTTCAATTGTTATGCATATTCAATTTAACCTAATGATTCTTCTCTTTTTGAATAGATTATGTGCGTGTGAAAGAAAGTGTGTGTATTTTTGGTGAGGTCTTTTATTTGATAAGGTATGCCTATCCTTCTGCGCTTGCGTTATCTGTTAGCACTATTAGGGCCGGAAATAACGGGCCCCGGGACTCCAACAATGGGCCCCTGCTTGCAACATTTTTTTTTTAAACAAGATACTTGA
>NW_007442562.1:0-408 GCF_000475195.1 Diaphorina citri
TTCCATCCCAAAAGCCCCTGAAAACCTGCGCCGCTCAAGAGTCGTAAAGTTTTATGACACCTTATCGTCATAAAAAAACATGACCAGTTTCTGAGAATATTTATGATGGAGGGGATCTTTTCTAACTGTTGAACATCCAGGCTCTTCTCATTGGAAAAAAAATCCAGGGTGTGCCTGCAGATGCTACGATGGATGAGACGACATGTAGAAAATTTTGTGGTAATTAGATAACTCTGTAACAAGACATTCAAGAATTCTCTTCTTCTCACATATGCATCATATTTTTTGATAGATTAATAAAATAAAAAATGTATCTGTACAGAAATACGATTGAAAATTTAATACTTGGAATTGACGAAATTAACATCGAAAAAACTCACTTCCCAACCCACAATAAAACTTCAGTTA
>NW_007442563.1:0-408 GCF_000475195.1 Diaphorina citri
TTGATTATGGCTACTTACTGAAAAGTAATCTGAGCTGACACGGAAATCGCAAATCTGATGCAAAATTGCACAAAAATTCCTGGCGGTAGTTTTTTTCAAAAACTCGCGGCATCGCGAAATATTTTTCAAGGAGGTTAAAACTCACTGGATAACAAGGTATTCTTGAAAAGTGAAGCTAAAATAGCGACCATGAAGAAGAAAAAACTCGTAGCCACTCGTAGGTAGGTAAGTAGGTATTTATTTTATTTCCTTTAGAACAAATTCATAAACCTATATTAATACACAGTAAAAATTTTATAAACAAACTTGAAATATGTAGGAACCTCTTTACTTGCTCTCTACTTATTTTAATCACTTTTTGATGGTTTGCTCTCTTAAAAGCTTTGACCTAGTAGGGATCTACTCTCT
>NW_007442564.1:0-408 GCF_000475195.1 Diaphorina citri
CGAACCCTAGGCTTTCTCCTATTCTATCCCCGTGCTCTCTTCGATTTTGGGACGATGAGAGCTCCGTTAGTACAGTCCTCTCTATTAAATCCGAAAACCTCTTCAAAAAATAGGTCGTTTTTACAGGGCTGATTAAGTTGAAACTTAGTACACTTTTTAGAAATTCCATTCCATTTTCTCTGTTCCTCGAGTTATGAAAAAATAGCTCAATCCATTCTAAACCGTTTTATTTTCTTTGTTCCAAGACTTCCAAGCAATAAACAAACTAAAAATGATGCTATGTGCTATGGAATTCGACATGGTTTCATTTTCTCCATTTCAAGTTTCCAAGGTTTCATTTTCTTTGTTCCAGCTATACCATTTCATTTTCTCTGTTCCAGGCTATGAACAATGGCGCTCGTTGTTCTC
>NW_007442565.1:0-408 GCF_000475195.1 Diaphorina citri
AAGTAACTATGGCTATCCATAAAATATTTTTAAATGATAAAATTATGTACAAAAAAAAAGACAACAGTGGGATTCGAAACCTCACCCCACCCGCTCATCAGTTAGTCAGAGATCACACTTCTTACCACTCGGACACGCCGACTTGTGTCTCCACGATGCACAAAACTTCCTTATTAATCAACTCGAGCGATAATTTAGAATTTTTCCCCTAAAAATCACTCTTTTATCAAATTTAAGGCTGAAGGGGCCCTTCGGGGGCCTTGAAAATATGAAAAGGCACACCTACCACTCACGAGAAAAAAAATGAGCCATCAACCATCAAAATCGGTGCAGTGGTTTAGGCTGTAGAGCGGTCAACGTCAAAGAAGAAGCGGAAGCGGAAGCAGCAGCAGCAGAAAATGATGAAAA
>NW_007442566.1:0-408 GCF_000475195.1 Diaphorina citri
TTCAGATTTGTGTGCTCCGTTACATTTTACAATTATGTAATTATTACTAAGGAAGTGTTGAATGTAGGCAAACATGGAGCCATTTATATTCCAATCAGAGAGTTTTTGGAGGATTTTCCGCCCCCAAATCCGGTCATAAGCTTTTTCAATATCCAATCCGAGGGCAATGGTGAAGTTATTTTTCTGCATAGAGGAAGTTACTTCATGGTCTAAGTAAAGTAAACTATCCATAGTGGAGTGATTGGCTCGACCACCATTTTGAAATTCGCTGATTAGATTATATTTATCAAGGTGCCACGTAAGTCTTTTATTGATCATTTTTTCATAAATCTTACAAGTACAACTTATTAGTGCTATAGGTCTATATGAGCTGGGAGTAAGACACTCTTTACCAGGCTTTAGGACCGG
>NW_007442567.1:0-408 GCF_000475195.1 Diaphorina citri
GGTATGGTTTTAAAACTTACCTACGATGGAGTAAGCTTCGCGGTAGGGTACCTCAGTGCGGTTGGTGACGTGATTGTATCGCTGCTCGGCATAATATTCCATCATCTGTACGGGACTGAATTTGTCTGTGAACTCTCGTAGGCCATCTGATGTGGCGCAGTACATGTGCTGAGCCAGGAATCTGACCAATCAGAAGAAAGGAATGGATTTGAGTTGACCAATGGCCGGGCCACAAACTGACTTTATTTTGACTGGATTGAGCATCACTGTTCCTATAACCCTTGATTTGGCAACAAGCTAGGCTGAGTGGAGCCGGGAAAATTTTCACCTATACCGGTACCAACCAGGAGCAACGTTTCTCAACTTATGGGTCACTGGTGAATTCAACTTGCTATTACCGCTGGATTA
>NW_007442568.1:0-408 GCF_000475195.1 Diaphorina citri
ATTCTCGAAAAAAAAAAAAAAAATCTTTAGTACCGAACCGCGAGGGAAGTCACTATAGTGTATAACTATACAGAGTAGGTATTACTTCTTGTAAAAAAAAGTTAAAACTAAAATGGGTATGCATTAAGTTAAAAAATGGGTACCCATACGATAAAATGGGTATCAAACATAATTGGGACTACAGGAATGCTTCTTTTATTAGAGGTAGTTAGTTATTGGTTATGCCCCTGATTTCACTAGTAGGAAATTATGTAAATTGTAGGTATTACTTCTTTAAAAAAAAATATGTACAAATAAAAATAAAATGGGTAAGTATTAATAAAAAAAATAAATAAAATACCGACTACTATCAAAGAATCCGGACTACATTCGTTTCAGGTCTCCCGTACGATAAAACACTGAATGGAT
>NW_007442569.1:0-408 GCF_000475195.1 Diaphorina citri
CAGTACTCTTATCAACAACCACAAAAAATTTCATCAAAATCGATCAATGATCAAATGATTCCTGTTCTTGGCTGACGTCTATTAATGATACTGATCAGTCGTATGATCGTAGTAGGAAAACAAGTAAAGGACAAACATACACACTCCAGTCTCCAGAGGAAAGGTGAACTGGTTTTCAAGTTTTTTTGCTGAACTAGTGTGAGTACTCTACTGAGTAGTGCAGTCTTATTGGTACTGTCAACCCACGCTATTGTCGCTATTCCAACCTCTCTCTCTTTCCATCAGTAAGTTCCAAGTTTTACTCTTCAAATTCAAGTTCTGTTTCTGTCCGTCTAGGTCAGAGGTTCTCAAACTGGGGGGCGCGCCCCCTGGGAAGGCGTGGCGACTAATCAGGGGGGGGGGGCGAGC
>NW_007442570.1:0-408 GCF_000475195.1 Diaphorina citri
TTTTTTCCGCTCACAGCTACTTAAAAATGTCATTTTCTTCAGTAAGAACAAACCTTTGTAACGCAACATGTCTCCACATAAGGACATCTCTTTGTGATGTCGAAGGATCATTATGATCTGAAGGTTCTCACGGACCAAACTGAAGTATCGTTCATAGGAAACATTTCTACCAGCACTCCCGTGATTGGGTCACTTCCTTTCCACGGAAACAATTTCGTCTTATCTCGAAACACTCATATAGCGTAGGTACCTCAAGAAAGTTATCACTGAGGTTTGTACTATCAGTATCATTATCATTAAATGTGTTATGCTTCTTTCACACCGTTATGTCAACAAATTATCACAATTTATTGTCTGCCCTGGATTGGAGAAGGGGCTGCCTCCCAGACGCTACAAAGTCATCAATAA
>NW_007442571.1:0-408 GCF_000475195.1 Diaphorina citri
AAACCTCTTAAAATAATAAAAAAAGAAATTTTTAGAATTATTGGGGTTGACTAGTCAAAGGCAGAGAGAAGAAAAAGAAGAAGAAGACCAAAGATTATAAGAAGACAACAAAGAAAAAAAGGAGTGAGAAATAAAAGAAGAAGACTGAGATAAAGAGGAGGAGAAGGAGGAGAGAAAGAAGACAAGGCAAGGAATAAGAGTAAAAGAAGAACGAGGGAAAGGGAGGAAGATGAGAAGAAGGAGGAAGATAAAGGAAGTAAAGAATGCGATGAAAAGAGGGAGAAGAGAAGAGGGAGAAAGAAATAAGGAAAGTAATTACTCTAAACTCTGAAAAGTCTCAAAAAAAAGGAACAAAGTTCTTAGACGTAAGTAGAACAGACATCAAAATAGATTCCGCTTTGTCTATAA
>NW_007442572.1:0-408 GCF_000475195.1 Diaphorina citri
CAATAGATCTACAGAGGTCGCAGTGTTAATTGCATACTCTCTTGGGAGAGGAGCAACCAGTCCCATAATAAATAAATAGAATAGGCGAGAAAAATGCATTTTAAGTGGCAAGCTGTCAACTGAGAAAAATCAGTATCTTTTGGTATGAGTCTTTGCACAAGATGTAAGATAAGTAATTCTAAGTTCAAATGTTCAAAGGTGATGAATTCTGCAGCGCAAGTTGTGTTTGGAGTAGCTTTTTTTTCATTTGTTATTATTATTAAAAAAAAAGGGGTTTTAAAGGTAACGTTATCAATAAATTAATTGAAGTAATGCGAAAGTCGATTTTCATTGCCACACGTGTAATTTAAACAGGGCTCAACCAAGAGGTAAAATAGATTTCTCACTCTATGAATTTTGTTGGCTCGA
>NW_007442573.1:0-408 GCF_000475195.1 Diaphorina citri
GAGGAGCTGCAAGAACAAGACATGTCGGGCAGATCAGTTCCAATGTAAGAACGGTGAATGTATTCCTGGATTCCTGCTATGTTCAGGACAACGGGAATGTCCTGATGGGAGTGACGAACTCAACTGTGGCAGTAAGTGGACCTTTTTTTCCTGAAGGTTTTGATGGAGGGAACTGTAAGTGCTAAGGTCTTATGGTCCCGAAAGAGAAGAGAGAAGGAAGACAGGATAGGAGAAAGCCAGCCGTTTCGAAAACGAACCTTATCCGTTCAGAATAAAATCCGCCCCGGGCAAGAATGGAACCCGCGATCTTACATTGCAGACGCGCTACCAACCAAGCTAACTAGGCCGGCTGAATATGATTTTAATTTTCCATTCTCTTCTTCTCTTGCAGCCACCAAGGTGATCAAA
>NW_007442574.1:0-408 GCF_000475195.1 Diaphorina citri
TGATTCTACTTTCTAGTTGATTCCGTTCTTCTTGATTGTTTATTGCCGAATTGTGTAACGCGATACTTTTCCGTGTTTATGTCATTTTGAAATGAGCTTTTCACGAGGTTGGTTCTGTTGTCATTGTCAACATTAGATAAAAGTTCTGATTCCAAATCCAACATTGCTCAAAACTTTCCTCTCATAAATGCAGAAATAAAGAACTTTATCTCTTTGCAGTCTTCGCCTTGTGCTTTTCTTTTCATCTATATCAGGGGTTTCCAACTAGCGGCCCGCGGGCCACATGCCAGACCATTTTCGTGGCCCGCGAAGCTTTTTGAGATTTGTACCAAACTTACCTGAATGTAAAAAAGAGGCAAAAATCTTCGAATACTTTTTGAAAAATTTCGCCTGTGGCGCTCAAAATTC
>NW_007442575.1:0-408 GCF_000475195.1 Diaphorina citri
ATAATAATAAAAAAATATTATTTAAAAAAAAATAAATAAAATAAAATAAAATCATACCTAGCTCATTCCTAAAAGGAATTTAGTCAATTTAGCTTAAAAGAGGTAAAGAAAAAAAAAAACTTTAAAATGACAATGACATTTACCCACCGATAAATAAATCAGCTCAATAAATAAATAAAGTTATAAAGAGAAGACAGCTAAGTTAAACGCAAAAAACTTGGGAAAAAACACGAAAGTACACTATTTAAAATTTGAATTTAAAAAATCATTTAATGAATAAAGACACAGCACAAACACTCAGAAATTATAAAACTCGGTCGAATTTATCGTAAAATTGGTTAAATAAATGAGTTAATTAATTAATAAAGAAGTTAATTAATTAATAAATAAATTAAATAAATAGTAAAT
>NW_007442576.1:0-408 GCF_000475195.1 Diaphorina citri
TGCTAACTGGAAAACAAGACTCGCCGTGTAATTTCCTCAGGGGTTTTCCTAATTTTCAATTGTTTTCTTCGTATGTGGCTTTATGTGCTGATATAGCCCTCTGGTTTGGGGGGGTGTAGAAAGTTTCAGTCTTGGAACTCTTGAAAGCAAAGGCCGAAGTTTCAGTCAATTAATTTTCAGCTCTCCAAGGATAACATGGTAGCTTCTTTAATTCGATTTAATTAGACAAGACGATGGGATTTGAGAAGTTTTCATACATTCAAATTCTTGCTTCAGTTGAGGCGGAAAATTTTGTTCTCGCACAGGACTTCTTCATGTTCTCTTTCAAGTTCGATTTCCGCTATCCGTTCAGGTCCCACTCCGGTCATAGTACGGTCAAATATTTCACAGGCGATTAGATGTGAATGG
>NW_007442577.1:0-408 GCF_000475195.1 Diaphorina citri
AGAATGTCAAAATGTTAAAACTTGGCAACGTCGCATTTCGATTTTTTTTTCTTCTAAAAACAGGCTCTAAATTGTGGTTGATTTTTAATTTCCATTACCTACATTATGTACAGGGAACCTACACGATATATTTTTGTTTCCTTCCTACACACGTATTAATTAAGGCAGATACTATGGAATATGACCTAAGTATTGAACTGAGTGAGATACTATGGAATATGACCTAAGTATTGAACTGAGTCAGATACTATGGAATATGACCTAAGTATTGAACGTGTAGAGTCCACTTTTCCGTCACTTTTTCCTTCTTTCAATTTATTATTATTTTATTTTTTTCCTTTCCTATTATTATTTTTCTGTTTCTTTTCCATGAGAGGAAAGAAAAAACGGGTTGTTAACTACTATTTT
>NW_007442578.1:0-408 GCF_000475195.1 Diaphorina citri
GTGTAGTGGGGAAGATACGTTTTTCAATGTTCACCGTCACTGTATAACTGCTAATGTCTTTAATTACGGGGGTTTCACTCTCCATTTGGCGACAAGCTAAACGCATACTCAAATTAATCTCACCCTGCGCCAGTAAGCCCGGGAAAAGCCAGCAGCAAACTAGTGCCCAGATGGTTGACCAGAAAATTCTTTCCTACGGCATCGGCACTGGGATGTAAACATATTTCAAACGTATAGCCTACTCAAATTAATCTCACCCTGCGCCAGTAAGCCCGGGAAAAGCTAGCAGCAAACTAGTGCCCAGATGGTTGACCAGAAAATTCTTTCCTACGGCATCGGCACTGGGATGTAAACATATTTCAAACGTATAGCAAAAGACTGAACAAGCTTGTTATTTCAATATTTCAG
>NW_007442579.1:0-408 GCF_000475195.1 Diaphorina citri
ATAATAAAAAAAAAAACAAAAAAAAAACATAGAAAATACAAAACAATGGGAAAATAGATCTCCTGATTTTGTATAAAAAGACGTTTTAACTTGCAATTTTCAAGTCCTGGTGATCAAGGCTGTATTTCCAAAAGCAACTTTTCGCTTCATATTTCACAAAATAAAATTATACTTAGGTAATGGTTTTTAATACTTTTAAAAAATTGTTGCCATGGGAGCTGATCACATACATACCTACCTACTAAGTAACTTGGCCCAGTGGTTAACAAATAATTAAGTGGTTCACCAATTTGAAAAGGTTAAGAACCCCTGCTGCTTTAACAAATTCCGATCTGTAATCTAAACTATTTCTATTATTGTTTTAAATGGAAGTTATCAGAGGAACCTTATCTGCAACTGCAACCCACT
>NW_007442580.1:0-408 GCF_000475195.1 Diaphorina citri
AGAGAGAGAGAGAGAGAGAGAGAGAGAGAGAGAGAGAGAGAGAGAGAGAGAAAAGGAAAGGTAGGGAGAAAGAGAGAGGAAAAAGACAGGAAATAAAAGAATAAAAGGCTTGGCATTTTTTACTTTCTATTTTTTCTCTCTTTTCGGCCCTCTGTCTTTTTATATCCCTTCCTCTTTTGACCTTCCTCCTTCTCTCTCCTTCACTCCCTTCCTCCCCCTCTCTCTAACTGCTATCCTTTGTGTTTCATCTTGTGTGATGGCTCTCATGTTACCACAGCTCTCAGAGAGAGACCGATGCAAAACAATGACACGAAAGAGAGAGAGAGAAAAAGAAGGAATTTATATTGACCGAAAGAGAGAGACAGAGAGAGAATGAGAGAGAGAGAGAGAGAGAGAGAATGAGAGAGA
>NW_007442581.1:0-408 GCF_000475195.1 Diaphorina citri
AAGAAACTGAATTTATTTATTATTATTTATTTTTTTTGAACTATATCTTTCTATCACCCCATGAGCTCACTTGACGTGTTTCTACCTTTACTCTATTATTATAATAATGATGGCTTCTACAGAGCATTTGGACTCGTGAACTCGGGTTGACGAATTATCGCGAGTTCTAAAAGCCAAGAAAAATCGTTTCAGAAACATGGCTGTAGATTAAAAAAAAAAACGTTGCTAGATTATGGGAAAAATATTTCCGGATTGATGAGAAACAATGTTTCTGATGAAAATATAGCTGGTGGGTACTAGACAGAGACTTTAGAACAGGGGTCGCCAATCCTTTATGGCCAGCCTAGTTAGCTTAGTTGGTAGTGCGTCTGCCTTGTAAGCGCTAGGCCGCGGGTTCGATTCCCGCCC
>NW_007442582.1:0-408 GCF_000475195.1 Diaphorina citri
CTGTGTCCATACATACTCAACGCCGTCGATCGATCGACGAGGTGAAGATGTGAATCTATGTTGTTGAAGTAATGTACAGTTTCAGTCGACGTTGGTTGATGGCGTCGACTATGTGTGGACACAGCTTAAAACTTTCTCAAATTAATTGAAGGTTAAATAGGTGGAATAAAGTAGAGCAATAATACAGCTTCAACTCTTGAAAAGTTTTTCCCCTGGTAACATCAAGTTTCAAGCTTGCATGGAGGTGCGCGAACGTCAAGAGTTCGAAGCACAGCGCCGCCTGGCCTTTATTAACACGAAATAGAGTTCCAAGGTACATATTTACCTGCTAAATGTTTTAAATATTCTCAGAAAACTGCCAAATAATTATATTGCTTATTCAGTACGTACGCCAGGTGTTCAAAGAAC
>NW_007442583.1:0-408 GCF_000475195.1 Diaphorina citri
TTTCTTTCTTTTTATAATATTTTTCATAGTGTCTATCAAAAGAAATTCCGTGAATTGTTTTTTCTTCAGGAGTTGGTGTGGGGAATCAGCCCATTTTTATCATCACCTCTTCCTCATCTTTCTTCGTTTACCTTTTCTCCTCCTCGTTTCTTTCTCCTTCTCCTTCCCAATCAAGCACAACTTTGTGATGTAACCCAATCAAGCCCAACTTGATTTGTGATGGTTAAACCTTTGAGCACAACTTTATTTGTGATGTTAACCCTTTGAGGCATGGACGTACGACAGGGACAAATGGAGGGAGATTGTCAACTAATCCCTGGGTTGAGGGAATAGATAGAACCCTTAGAGTCAAACTTTCGAGCCAGGGCCGGATCCAGGATTTTAACAAGGGAGGGGGATTCCAATCAG
>NW_007442584.1:0-408 GCF_000475195.1 Diaphorina citri
CTTCTCTCTTCGATTTCGGGACGATAAGATCATAGCAGTTACAGTTCCCTCTGTCAAACCTCTTAAAAAAAAAAAAAATCTACACCATTGGAAAGGCACCCACACACGGTCAGTAGTTTTCTAGCATCATGTCTGTTTTTCAAGTAGTCAAGTGGTTCTTTCTCCGGGAAGGACGTGAGGTAACAAGCTGGGCCCGTCCCTCCGGGAATTTTTCAGTCCGTAGTTAAAATCATTGTTACCTACCTAATTTGTTTAATATTCAGTTTATTATTATTATTATTGATTTGATTTTTGATTTTACTTTCATCTTTCATGTAATAAATTAAAATCAAGACCTGGGCCTCGTTTCATCAAACTATTGTATTACAAGACTTGTAATACAGGCAATTTAATTTACAAGCCAGAAGT
>NW_007442585.1:0-408 GCF_000475195.1 Diaphorina citri
ACGGGGTCGGCGTTTTTCGTCAGAGGCTGTCAGTCAGCCCTAGAGGGTGATTGCTTTGAGCTGACATTTGGTTTTGTCTACAAAACATTACTAGTGGATGCCCTTCGCACTCGACCTTTTCTTTGTATTTAGCAAGGGAAATTTCAGGCTGGTATCCTCCCTATTTAAAATCCCCCGCCAGACTAAGCTGGTCTACTAGCTCTTCAATGTCCCACCGCCAGACAGACTAAAAAAAGTTTTTGCTTGTCCTCTAAAATTTAGGGCTGAAAATATACGAGCAATATATGAGAACTGCTCCTAAATAAGCGTTTAAGATCCATTATGATTGTATTCGGTACAAATTTCCAATGTCGACTTGAAAGTTTTACTTTCTATTTTAGCTGATCTTCCCACACATGGATAAATATT
>NW_007442586.1:0-408 GCF_000475195.1 Diaphorina citri
AATAAAAGAAAACGCGAATTGTGTAAACTTTTTTGATTGAATACACAAAAAGAAACGAAGAAACAATACCATTATTTTCCCATTGTCAGCCATATTGGAAATTTTCTTGTTTTTAATATAAATTGTAACAGCTATGCGAAAGTTTTCTAAGCAGTCGAAAAAAATATTGTTTCGTAAAGAATAATAATACAGTAACTTATTTTGTTTTATTCTCATTTGCGTCTTAACAAACTTCACCTATGTCGGGTATTGAGACAAGGGGGGGTTTTCCACTGAAGAGAGTTTCTTTAGTATTATTCCAGTATGCAAATTTATTTGCCTAAATTGAAACTAAGTAGATTTCAAGAGCTCTAGGTTTCAAACAATATGTAGATATAATTTTATTGTATGGGTAGGTTTACATCTCTG
>NW_007442587.1:0-408 GCF_000475195.1 Diaphorina citri
TGGAAGAGAAAGGAGTTATTGAAATGAGATTTATAGTTGTACCGCGTCCGCGTCCACACTGCCTCGATAACATAGATTTACCTCGTCGATCGACGGCCAGTCGACTATGTTTGGGCATACCTTAATATTGTTTTCGAATAAAGAGGACTTGGCTATTTGTTCATTCTCCCAAAGCTAAGACCGTTGATTATTGTGATCATATTACCTAGGCAATTCTAATGACTGGCTTTCGATTGAAAGCCAAGGTAAGGTGAGTCAAATTATTTCGTCTTCAGTGAAGAGCTCTCAACAGTTCTTGCAAATACGGTTTAAACTCCTGGTCGGTGTAGCCCAATCACCCCTATTTTACTAGATGTAAAACTTACCGAATGGATGTTTCGCCTTGATAGGATCAATGGTCAGGGCTGG
>NW_007442588.1:0-408 GCF_000475195.1 Diaphorina citri
TTTATTAAGGAGATTAATAATAATAATAATAATAATAAAAAAAATACCATCTTGCTCACATACCGAAACACCCAAACAAGTGTGTACACATGGAGAATGTACCCTACAAAGGTAATTATTTAGGTGAGTCCATTTTATTAAAAAACAGCAATTTTCTCTTGAATTCTTAATTTATGTCAATAAAGAGCTCCTCTGTTTAATGGGATACTTGTTCTAAGCTCACAGTGTAGGTAAATAAAGCACTAGGTACCTACCTACATCACTGATTATGCGTTTATTATTAATTTCATCTATTCTTTTGCATTTGGAAAGCAGAGCAACAAAATGAACACGAAATAATAAAATCTCATTATTTTGTTCCGACCTTTCTGACCATGGGGAAGGGAAAATAATGAAAATATCTAACTA
>NW_007442589.1:0-408 GCF_000475195.1 Diaphorina citri
CGTAGTATGCCTCTCATCAGATGGGCGAGAAGAGACACAATACTTCCCATTTAGGTGCTGGGTCAACACGAGAAAGATAAGTAACCCGTTGAAATATTTGCAATCGAAAAACGAGTACAAATTTTTGTCGATGGTGGGATTCGAACCCGGGACTTGATGGCAAGCAAGCGCGTTACCACTGGACCAACCGTGCCCCCATATATTTGGAGAATCTTAACCCATCCTTTAGGGCTGTTTAGCCCCTTCACCCAAGCCTCTGATTAGGCTTTTTGTGTATGGTGTTAAGCAGGCGTTAGGTATGTAAGTACTTATTTTCAGTAGAAACCCTCAACTTACTCGTGGTCCTTGGAGACGTAGTAATATACATGTGATAGCCCGGAAAGTAGGTTGTGCTTGCTGGTGTTCCAA
>NW_007442590.1:0-408 GCF_000475195.1 Diaphorina citri
GATCCCAACTGAGGGTTGGTCGCCAAAATAGGTACGAGTACTTCCTTCACAAGAACTTAAAATCTTCAAAAAACCTCTGAATACATTGAATAAGGGCGGTACAAACAGGCATCTACAGCAGATGAGGTAATCATAAAGTACCAACACAGTGTGCTGATAGTTAAGTGGAAGTAGAGGAAGCAGCTCCATTCAATTTTGTAAAAACAATACAAGATTCCAGCCAGATTGCCAGAATAGACAGGACTAAATATGGAAAACATTGGATTTGCATTCCTCTTACCAAACAGGAATTTGAAAACATGTCCAGAAATGAGAAAATATCATAATACCAACACTACAAACAGCTCATAAACATGTTGACAAATGGAGGCTGTTAAAATAATCATTTGTAAAGATGTTCTGCTAATT
>NW_007442591.1:0-408 GCF_000475195.1 Diaphorina citri
CATTTCACAACGGTTTCCCTTCATAAATCATGTTGTAACAGCAGATTTTGGATTAAGACCATTTTTCGCGATTTCTTATGCTGTTTAAAAGTAGCTCCATTATGGCACAATTTACCTGAATGTAAGACATACCGTCTTTGTTCCATTTGTCCTTCATGGGCTAACTTTGGAATATTATTGGTTACCCCGTTCTTTATGTGTAATACCATCATCACTTTCTAAGGAAACGAATAGACAGAGAGTTCTAGCTCCTTGAATATGGGATGAAATTATAAAATCCCAAATTAGTTGAAATAATCGAGATTCTACTGTACCCATGCACATACATGACTTACCAACCCGAACACAATGTAAAGGTAGGATCAACCAGGGCCGTGTCTGAATCCAAACTTTCCAAATTGGTAACTT
>NW_007442592.1:0-408 GCF_000475195.1 Diaphorina citri
AAAACAATCTATGTGTAAATAATATCTACTTTTACCTATCCAGGATTTTATTATCCTGCTAGAAGCTGGATAGAATCCGTCTTTTTGATCATAGGAAGGATTATTTTGGGGTTGTGCAATCCGGATTCCAAAGAGCTTGGGATAATTTGGTTACTAAGGGTACCTACTTTGAGAAAAATCGGAAAAAGCTCGTTGAATAAAGCAGTTTCCAATAGATCACTGAAGTTAATTAACTTCGTGAGTGGTTGGTATCTGGAAATGACGGTATGATACGGATTAGGATTACGGTATGAGCATTGAGCAATACGGTACGTGAGTAGGTACGTGCCACTTAGTGGGTGGCCTAACGTCACAATTTTGGCCAAAAGCTGCATTTATTCAGGAAAGCACCAAATTTGGTATGGACCT
>NW_007442593.1:0-408 GCF_000475195.1 Diaphorina citri
ATAAATTAGTTGTTTCCATTACAATTTGACCTTGAGGACATTGTTTGTTGGTTTTATTATCTAAAATCGTGATGAACATTAAACGGAATACGGGATTCTACATTTGGCATGATAATTTTGTAAAAAAGAAAATAAAAAAATCACTACCGTTCTAACAAATGTCTAGTGCAGAGGTCGAAAACATTGCTTGAAAGAAACCTGAACGCTATTGCTGGTGATAATTTCCACCGTCAATACCTGAAACAGAAGGAGAAAAGAACGTGTAAGGAGACACATAAACAAAGAATCATAAATAATTATGAGGTACCTACTCGTAGAAGTTCCGTAAACATTTGTGCCAACTTTCAAGTACGAGTATTAAGTACCTCTGATAGGTAACTTGTTTCAGAAATGTATATTGAAGAAAGT
>NW_007442594.1:0-408 GCF_000475195.1 Diaphorina citri
GGTTGAAATTTTGCATGCAGCCTTTCATTATGGTAAAGAATTTTAGGAGCTACTCAAAACTTTGGGAAGGGGTCCCTTTTATAAACATCTTGTTTATAAAAAGAAGTAGTCCCAGATTTAGTACATAAATGAATATCTAATTTAATTAATTAATCAATAAGGAAATAAAAAATGCAACCAGGTCATTGCACGGTATCTGGTAATGAACGATTGTAAAAAAAAGCATAAAATAATTCATACTAGAAATGAAAGAAAAAAAAAAGATCCTATATCCCCCCCCCACTCCATCTATCGAGCTTATGTTTCTCATATTAATCACGACTATAAAGCAATAAAAATAATTGTAATTACGGTCGATAATAATTATTTTCATGTACTCCGTAGTCCAATAAAAATTTACGTTTACCA
>NW_007442595.1:0-408 GCF_000475195.1 Diaphorina citri
TGAGATTGTGAGATTTCGCTTTGTGGAGCAAGTGTTTACATGCAAAGCGGAATCTGATTGTTTCACAAAAAAAGTCACATAATCGATTACGATACAGGTCGATTCGAACACAATTTATGTTTTCAGGGTGGAAGATTTACCTGCAGGCGTGGAGTGTACGCTAGGAATTCTTCAGGTTCGACTTAGAGAAATGGAACTGTCAGCTCTAGACCAGAGGATCATCTCACACGAAGACCTGCAACTAATGTACTCGACTGCTATTATAAGGTAGAATTCATTGTGAAAAGAAGAACACAAAATAGCTTTTACTCTTCACAGTTGGGGGAGGGGTTTTTTATTGTTTATTTATACAGACATGTTTCACCAGAATTCATTGTATTCGGCCGTCGATTGATTTTGATCGATGTC
>NW_007442596.1:0-408 GCF_000475195.1 Diaphorina citri
ATTGTTTTGCTGCATATTGCATACTGCTGACGGCTAGAAGAGAAAGGAGAGGGGAAGAAAGAAAAAAAGGGTAGAGAAGAAAAGGGAGAGGGGGAGAAGAGGATAGCGGAGAAGAGACAGAATGGGGAAGAGTAGGAGGGCAAGGAAGAGAAGGAAGAAGAAGAAGAGGAGGAGGCAAACGAGATTTTTTTTCATAAATGCCTTGTGGTTGTTTCGCTGCATATTGTTGACAGCTAAAGAGGAGAAGGAGAGAATAAGAAGGAGGGAAGAAAGAAGAAGGAGGACGAGAATGAAGGATAGAAGAGGTAGGGGTAGAAAGGAAGAGGAGGGGAGGAAGAAGGAAACAAGGAAAGGAGGGTAGAAGAACAGGAAGGAGGGCGAGGAGTTGAGAGGAAGAAGGAGAAGAGG
>NW_007442597.1:0-408 GCF_000475195.1 Diaphorina citri
GTATACAATAGGATTTGGCACATTGTTTTGTTACAAATCATCAATTGATCAGATATTATTGTGTAAAGCATATGATTAATGATTTGAAACGATCTAAGCTAGGTACCATTAAATGTAATTTTTTATCTTCCTTGCGTCAAATGTTGATCTCATTGTTCGTCTTTAATTTTCAACACCTATAATATTTCTGTTCATCATTTTGATTTCGTAACTTTGTTCCATTTCATTGAAATTTAATTTAATTAAGGCATTAATTTGCTCACTCCCTTGACTCTGTCATCAATATCAGTATTTTATTAGTTCTCAAGTTTTGTTGATGTTGGTTTAAGGCAAAACTTTACTCGAGCGGTATCAAGATTCAAGCTATAGACATCTTATCTACTTTCTTCACAGTCCATAGTTCACTCG
>NW_007442598.1:0-408 GCF_000475195.1 Diaphorina citri
AATACAATTAATTTTGATAATGGGATTTTTCCATAATGCAAGCGGGTTTACACTTGGATTTACAAAGGCGAATTTTTTCCCATTAAAATGATTTCGGCATGATAAAAATAATGTATTTATAACAATTACTTCATAGATTTATTATTCCTCAGATATCTTTGAAGAAGTTTAGAAAATAGTTGATATCAAATAGATAACGGATAGTATGCACAATGGCGGAGATTACGTCAGCCAATTATAAATATGAAGAAATATCATAGCTAGCTATTGAATGAACAATAAATAATGCTGGAATTTTTTTATTCTTTATCATGACGATAGTATTGTAAAGACACACCATAGGAACTGACAAACTGGGAATTCGTCATGAGATCTGAGATACTGAGTCATTGGAACATTGAGAGTAGC
>NW_007442599.1:0-408 GCF_000475195.1 Diaphorina citri
AATCAAAAATCCGGCCCGAAGGACCAAAGTATCAAAAATCCGGCCCGAAGGACCAAATTATCAAAAATCCGGGCAGAAGGACCAAAGTATCAAAATACGGTCTAAAGGACCAAATAATCAAAATCCGGCCCAAAGGACCGAAAAATCGAAATACGGCCCAAAGGATAAAAAATCATAATAGGTATGATTCAAATGACCAAATAATCAAAAAAATCCGGCCCGAAGGACCACATAATCGAAAATCCGGCCCGAAGGGCCAAAAAGTACTCACTTTTCGCATGCGTGCGCCGCGTCACCAGACTCTTGGTACTACAGTTGCTATTCGTACTGTCTAGGAACTCGTCTGGTACCACTTCCCGACACGCTTGTACTTCGATGTTGTAGCGGCCAAAGTGACTCAGGTTGCGG
>NW_007442600.1:0-408 GCF_000475195.1 Diaphorina citri
TTTTTTTTTTTTTTTTTTTGTCTACTTTAAGAACACCCTGTATATTGGAGAATATTTAGTGCACTATATTATTGAAAATATTCTTTTCCTTCATTTTCTTCAATAATTATCGGCTTGTTTATCGTTCATATCAAAACAAATGACTTCTGAATTTCAACTGTTGGTACCGGTAACCGGTGATAAGTCTACCGGATCCCATTGTTGAACGTTGCCTCTTACACGTTCCTAAAGCTGAATTGTCACCGTTCTCTTAATACTGCTGAATTTTATGACTTGTCTTGGACTCGAACCACCGACCTCCAGATTCAGAGTCCACCGTGTTGATCACTACACCACTGTGGTTGGTTGCCAGATTGTGGTCCTGGCCATTCATCCAATCAGTTTAACCTGATGGCTTTGGTCGCCCGT
>NW_007442601.1:0-408 GCF_000475195.1 Diaphorina citri
ATTAGGTAGGTACATAGGTACTGATCGAATAAACTACGGGCTAAATAATTCCCGGAGGGACGGGCCCAGCTTGTTTCCACTTTCTTTAATAAAATGTCCTGTCTATGTGAGTACTTTCCTTTCCGATGGAATCTAGGATACTAGTGGTTGACCCGTCCTTTGTTTGTACGGGATCAGCGCTTCGTAAGAGGCATGAAGGATATAGGATAAGGAAAGTAAAAAACGTGGAACTTCACATCGTTCGTTCAATTCGAGGATAGCATGCAATGTGATATCCTTCCAGTAGAAATTTTCCTATGTTGTTTTCAATCCAATATTTTGTTTCCTCCGTGCTTAAATTATGCATGACATAATGAGTACTGCAGCGGTCATCGCGGTACCAAGGCCGGTCCTCAGTGGGAAGGTCGG
>NW_007442602.1:0-408 GCF_000475195.1 Diaphorina citri
GATAAATTAAGAAGGAGCAAATTGGAGAAAAGAAGGAGGAGGAGAAGAAGGAGGAGGAGAAGGAGAGGAAGGAGAAGAAGATAAACCAGCAGGAAAAATAAAGACAGCTGAAATGAAGAAAAAAAGCGGATTGGTGATTTATTTATTTTTAATTTGTTTTTCTTTCCCTCAACTTCTCACTCCCTTATTTACACTCCTCTTCTCTCTCTCTCCCTTCCCTTCTACTCGTTCTCTAAATCTCATTTCATATCCTCCACCTCTCTCTTTCCTTCAGAAATTCTCGATTTATCTCCACGTCTCTGTTTCTCTTTACTTTATTAATACTTTTTATAATCATTTTTATCAATAATTGCGTTTTCTTCTTCTTCGTTTTCGAAAAATGAAATTTCTCCCCTCCTTCTCGTCCTC
>NW_007442603.1:0-408 GCF_000475195.1 Diaphorina citri
CTCACCTAGTGACCTTTTCCACCCAACTTATCTTTTCCTTATTAAACTTTTCCTTTGATATTTTGTTCCATATATAGGTATCCTCTGAAAAAATAAAACCTTCATATGATAAATAAATAATATTTTCCTTTCAGTCTACGCAGAACAATGGCCCGCAGTACATCTCAGGGCGTGTACACACGACACGAACCTCGCCCTATGGAACCCACATCTAACATAGACTTGTTAAGAAAAAAAAAAGTGCGCCTATTATTATTTATTTTTTACTTTTTATTTTTTAAAGGCTTTAATAGCAGTATTCTCATTTAGTGAGCTCTTCCATCCAAACTTAGTGAGCTCTTCGTAGAAGCTTAACCCATCCTTTAGGGCTCTCTAGCACCTACACCTAAGCCTCAGATTGGGCTTTTT
>NW_007442604.1:0-408 GCF_000475195.1 Diaphorina citri
CCCAAAGTTATCAGGGCCTCTTACACTAGATAAAATTGGATTTCAGAATAATAATCCAAAACACCATTTTTTTACTTTTATCCTATAGGAAGGAAAGTAATGTAATCGGGTCAAATTTTCGATGGTCAGTTTTTGATGCCAAAACACGTTTTGACGTCCCTAGAGCCTAAATCCAAAGTTTCAGCCATTGGTCCGTGTGTGTGTCTGTCTGTAAACAAAATATCTCGTGAACGGTAAGAGCTAGAGACTTGAAATTTGGTATGTAGATGTCAAATGTGACAAGGATGCGACACGAAACGTTTGGTTAAGACCGGTGCAACGTTTGGCGGAATTTTACCGCTTTTTGGCGGTTTTCGGTGTAATTTAACAATATCTTGGGAACAGTATAAGCTAGAGACTTGAAATTTG
>NW_007442605.1:0-408 GCF_000475195.1 Diaphorina citri
ACTAAAAAGTGTAATTGTTATGGGAAAAGCCCGGAGGGCGAGTAAACCTAGGATTTCCCGGTAAAATCTAGAATATTTTGTGGGTGAGTCTCCACTTTATAACATTTCCCGGTAATAGTACAGGAATATCCTCGGTTTTACCGGGAAATCGTAGGTTTACCGGCAAGGGTGGGTGAGTCTCCACTTTATAACATTTCTCGGTAATAGTACAGGAATATCCTCGGTTTTACCGGGAAATCGTAGGTTTACCCGCTCTCTGTGCCTCCTTCCATTGAAGTATGGAATAATGAGCCATTATTACAAATTACAAGCCATTATTACAAATTACAAAGTGTAGATGTGTTCACAAATAAAAAGCCATTATTACAAATTACAAAGTGTAGATGTGTTCACACTGTGGAAGTTATA
>NW_007442606.1:0-408 GCF_000475195.1 Diaphorina citri
GAACTGTCTCAATTGTGATATAACATTATTTAGTCAATACATTTTTAGCTGAATTTCCTCTAGAACAAGCTGCTGGGTAAGTTTTAGACCGATATAACGTTATTTAAAGGTAATACATTTTTAGTTAAATTCCCTTTAAAACAAGCTGCTGGGTGAGTTTTGAACCCTTATAAGCAACTAGATCCTCCAAATCTGTGGTTGGCTGGAAGAGCTCCTTTTGGAGAATCCTGACATACTAAATCAGGGGTCGCCAACTTTTCATGGGTCGCGAGCTACTCAGTTGACTAGGAGACTCTTGGCGAGTTACCTTTTAGTTTGGGAACCAAATATTTACGACGTAATGACGTACATTTTTGCTTCCCATAAGAGTTGCTTTCAACTTTTGCGACTGTCTGCGAACTACTAGAA
>NW_007442607.1:0-408 GCF_000475195.1 Diaphorina citri
TTGGCTACAAAATTTTACGAGTGGATGCCCTTCGTACTCAACACTGTTTATAGTCCCCCAGCCAGACTAAGCTGGTCTACTCCCTGTTTAACGGCCCCTAGCCAGACGATTTTAACGTCCCCCAGCCAGACGATTTGTTTCCAATATCTATAGAGACAAAGTGTTATGGAGAGTGGTGTGTTCAATGGCCTAACAACGCATGGTGAACTTATATCCTGTGTTTTTACAAGGAGACGGAATTGTCTCGGTTTTGAAAATGTAAGAAATGAAATGTAAATTGTTAAATGTAAGAAATGGAAGAGGTGAAAGAAATTACAATTATTGGTTTTTCCTATTTTGAATGTTCAGTAGTTAAAGCAGTCAAAGGCAATGTTCCTATTCAATTTTGAGCCCCATCAGATCTTTAGG
>NW_007442608.1:0-408 GCF_000475195.1 Diaphorina citri
AACATGCAGACCGTGTTGATTGCAGCTGGCAGCGTCGCATTGCTTGAGGTATGCTCCTCTTAGAGGTTATAATAATAACTTGGGAGGATAATTATGTATGTTATGTATCTACGTATTATTCTGAAATAAAGATTGAAAAAAAGAAAATGCTTTGACGGAAAGTCCGTTACCCTTGGCAGTTTAAAGCTTAGTACCCACCGAAAACATTTGGTTCACACCAGTTGCACAATTGTTGCGAATGTTTTGAATGTCGAGCTACCTACTTCAAAAGAAAACGTCAGCTTAGTTACACCTTGGCGGGTAGCGCGTCTGCGTTTGATTCCCACCCGGAGTGGATTTCATCCTAAACAGATAAGGTTCGTTTTCAAACCGGTTGGCTTTCTCCTATCCTGTCTGAAAAAAAAGTGG
>NW_007442609.1:0-408 GCF_000475195.1 Diaphorina citri
TACTGTTTTGTATATAATGTACAATAATAATAAAAATAAAAAAAAAGTTTGATTCACTTTATAACAAAACTTAAACATCCAATTATTGTTAAGGCGTTAAGCTAACCATTTGGCGTGGCAGTTTTTTTCAGTTCCATTCGATTAGATAGTTATTTTGTATTTTCATCATTTGTTGGTCCATAAAAACAACTGAGAATCTTAATCTCGATTTACACCGGGCCGAACTTTATCCTGAACAGGTAAGGTTCGTTCTCGAGACGGCTAGCTTTCTCCTATTCCTGAAACTCCTCCTTCTCTTCTATTTCGGGACAATACATAAGACCTCCATTATTATAATTCCCTCTATCAAAATTTGTGAAAAGATTACGAAAATAACATAACTTTCTTTCCGATTTTTTTTCCCCCGAA
>NW_007442610.1:0-408 GCF_000475195.1 Diaphorina citri
ATAAACCGATTAGTTCACTGAAGCGCATTTTTTTCTTCAATATCAATACCTAACTCACTCATTCTTCACGTACCTACATATCTGTAATTCTGAACTTAAGGTTATCTCTTTTCTTTGAACGGTATCCTTAGTTTGTTTGTATACGTGCCTGGATTTGGTGGTAAAGAAAGTAAGGAAGAAGAAACACAAAAAGAAAGGACATTGTCATATTTTTTCGCCACCACTAGTCTAGTCTTGTTTGATTTATCTCCTTCTTTTTATCCTTCTCTCCCTCTTCCCTTCGTATTTTTCACAAGCAAAAGTTTTGTAATATCACTTTTGGTAACATGACTCCTTTTATATCTATCAATTTGTTCCCTTTTTAGTAGCTCCGTTTTTCATTTACTAGCAACTGTTGGGGGTTCAACA
>NW_007442611.1:0-408 GCF_000475195.1 Diaphorina citri
CTATCAATACCTCTTCAAAAAATATCGAATTAATTAAACAACTACTACGTTACACTCGTGTGGTCTGTGTTGTAGCATGCGCATTCCGTCATATGTCCCTTCAGATGGGCGAAAGGAAATATTTCCTATGTATTTAGGTTTTGAGCTAAATTCCTTTAGAATCAATCAATCAATCCTTACATCATAGGACGGGTCGATATACGAAGCCTCTCCACCAATTTCGATCCTTGTATCTTTGCTCCCTCTCGATATCGTTCCAATTTTCTTGTTTTCTTTGAATATCAGCTTTCCTTTAGAAATGGGCTTTTAACTAATCGGTTTTGTTCCTCAAAAAATGAGACTAATATAAAACTATAGAGTTACAACCTGGATCTCATTTCGGTTCATCATTTCTTTACATCCTCAGAG
>NW_007442612.1:0-408 GCF_000475195.1 Diaphorina citri
CGCCTACGGGAGCATATGTCGTGACGTCAAACTTTACGATTTATCGGTATTAAAAAAAAAAAAAAAAAAAAAAAAAAAAAAGTCGTAGAAGAAAAAGAAAAATTCCGTTGGTCCTCATTTTTCCTGCTCTATGACTTTGAAACATGACCCAAGTAAGCGCAACTGATCTATTGGGGAAATAAGAAAAAGAAGGGTGGAACGAAAAACGGAGAAAGAATGGTAAAAGGAGAGGCAGGAACAAAAGAAGAGAAGGAGACAGGAAACACGTGCACACGTATAGCTGGGTAGTTCATTGAAGAAGAAGAAAAAACATTATGGACTATCTAAATTGCAAATTCCAATCATTAGAGAACTCAATCAAGGATCAGAAAGATGACGTTATCAAGGCGTTGAATCTGAAGGTCAAGG
>NW_007442613.1:0-408 GCF_000475195.1 Diaphorina citri
CCTTGGGGAAGATGTTCAAAAATGTTACAAAGCCTAACTTGGGCAGGAAGGGAGGCTAATATCAGAAATATCAAATTCGCAAAGCCTGCCTCCACACCCACCTAATTTCTTTCGCTCAGGTGTTTTAAAGGTTTCCTGAAAAAGCTCTCGCGCGCGGTGTCTACTTTCTCGAGAAACAAATGAAATGGAAACTGTATATCTTTTCTGACACCCCCATTTGCTATCTTTACCACCATGCCTTCAGACTTCTGGTGCTGAAAGTTCACTTGAGATGTAATAAAAACAAACACGACGAGTAAGTAGCTCGAGTTTCTATTAACACAATAACGTCCGCAGACTTCACGGCCTCTTTGCTCTAACGTTATTTTGGAAGGAAGACTCCCTTATCGTATATGTAGGTAAGTGTGT
>NW_007442614.1:0-408 GCF_000475195.1 Diaphorina citri
AGACTCTTAGGAAACATTAGAGCAGACTATTAGGAAACATTAGAACAGATTAATAGGCCACATTAAAGCAGATTATTAGGCCACATTAGAGCAGATTATTAGGCCACATTAGAACCGACTCGTTCGTTTTAAACACGAGTCTATGTTCCTTGGGAGAAAAGTAAACAAAGGTCAGTTCTGAGCCTTTGATGATACGGAAATCCATGGTAAAAGAGCACAAAAAGCCCAAGTTCATGAAGTGGTAAGGTCATCTTTGTTTGTTTTCGTAAGGTACTTGACTCTTCAAAGGTCGGTGTTCTAAACTTTTAATAAAGCTTTATTTAAATTCGAGAGTCGAGATGGACAACAGGTCAGCACTTGGAGAACTTTTAGATCTTTTGAAAAGCCGTTCCCTTCCCCTAAAAAAAA
>NW_007442615.1:0-408 GCF_000475195.1 Diaphorina citri
CAAAGTTGAGTATGTAAAATGTAAATGAAGAAGTAAAGCTGGGTCCGAAATTTCTTAATCTTAAAACACTCGGGTGCGCCACTTCAAAGAGATGGTAATGGCATTGTTAGCTTCTAGCTTTGAGGTTGAGGGTTGAATATTCTCAAACGTCTTTGATTTCAACAGATGAAGGAAAAGTCCGGACATCATTGTGTCAAAACTGTGACTTTGAACTTTAAAGTAGTCCGAAGGAATCATTGCTTCAGCAGACAAACATAAGTTTTGCAATCATAAGATTGGTTGTACTGTGTATTTGTAGGTATAGGTAGGTACCAATGGATGAAAATTATAACTTCAAAGGATTCCAAGCTATGTCGTATTCGAATTAGTTGGTATCCTTTTAACTATTATGAATGTAGTTCTGTGAAT
>NW_007442616.1:0-408 GCF_000475195.1 Diaphorina citri
CTGCTTCAGAATTCACAGTTCTAGACTATGAAGATTACAACAAAGCCGAAAACAAAACTGAAACAGAAGTGGCAAATGATGAGGCCACAGCTGTAGAGAACTCTGATGACCAGGATTCAACTGCACCAAAAGGTATTAGCCCAGTGTTATCCATGCTGAGCACTGATCCATCTGAAATGGTTGCTGCCAGCAGTAAATCGAGTAGTGTGGAAGCAAGTTTAGAAGATGGTGTTGAATCCGTCAACGACCCAGTTATGAGATATTCCACTGACTCCATCAAACCAAAATGTCCGGATGTTATCAGCAATTTGACAAAACATTTTAACAAGCTGAAGAAACAGTTCCACTACTTGAGCAAAGATTTCAACAGTATCTATAACTCTACTTGTCTTGAGAAGAATTGTTGTG
>NW_007442617.1:0-350 GCF_000475195.1 Diaphorina citri
TGACCTAAGGCTCGCTTGCAATCTTATCTTTTCTCTTCTAGTCCTCACATCGAGAATAGTATCGTTAGGTTCACCATTTGAGAGTGAGTATCCGTTTCCTGTAGTCCCTACAGTCCTGAAATTGGCCGGTCAGGGTACGAGTGATTCAGCCGATTCAAGGGCACGTCTAGTTCTATACGAGCCTGCACACTCTGGCTCTATAACTCACCTTGTCGACACGATCGATCGACACCATATAGGTACTGAAAGTTGTCCGTATCCACATGTCAAAAACATGTCAAAAATTATGTACAGCTTGGCCTAAACTGGATTAAAAGAATAGAAAATTAATTTATTTGTCTTATTTAGCC
>NW_007442618.1:0-408 GCF_000475195.1 Diaphorina citri
ATCTTTTTAAATCAGGTACCGGTGGCTTCAGGTTTGGTCAGAAAATTTCCGTCCTGCCATCAGGATTAGAACCGAGCACCTCCGGGTTCCCGGGTTGACAGTCATTTCTCTGAACCACTCGGCCACAGAGGTTGACCTCAATCCTCTATCACTGAAAATCCCCTAAAGAACAAGATGATCATCTCAGGAAAGCCATAAATATCACTCAGGAAGAAGGAAGAAAGGACTTTGCAAAGGCTGGTGGTGTAAAGAGGTATAGTTCACTCCTCAGATCCAGCATTACACTGTAGTAAACTATTGAACAGCACAAGGCAACAACAATAATAACAAAAACAACTACAACAACAACACCAACAACAACAACAACAACAACAACAACAACAACAACAACAACAACAACAACAACAA
>NW_007442619.1:0-408 GCF_000475195.1 Diaphorina citri
TTTTTCCAAATGGACAGAGGCTTATCCGTTAAGTTCATCCGATACCAAGAAAATAATATCATCACTGGAACAGGAATTTTTCTGCAGGTTTGGGTATCCGCAAGTTATAATATCCGACAATGGCAGCCAATTCACTTCAAAAATGTTCAAGAATGCCTGTGATACATGGAAGATAAAGCATTATACTACTGCAACTTATTGCCCACGTCAGAACCCTACTGAACGTGAAAATCAGAAGATCAAAAACAAGCTGCGAATGTTTCTGCTGGATGAGAAAAATCATAAGAAATGGGATGAGAATATTCCGAAAATTTTATTTTCTCTCAGAAATTCTGAAAATGCAGGTACAAAACATACCCCTGCTGAAATATTATTTGGAAAAAATCTCAGACATCCACTTGATGTTTG
>NW_007442620.1:0-408 GCF_000475195.1 Diaphorina citri
TTGTCGATGGTGGGATTCGAACCCGGGACCTTCTGCATGACAAGCAAGCGCGTTACCACTGGACCAACCGTGCCCCCTTTGGATCTGATGGTTAGCGGTTCGAGTCCAAGTTGAGTCATAAAATTGATCTAGGTTTCTCAACTGAGGAACGAAATGACAAGCATTTAACAATGCTTAAGTGACACAATTTAAATTCCTTTCATGTACAGGTGGGAATGTACAACATGTTCTGGGAGCCTATAGCAATGCAATGAGAACATTTTGGAATCCATTTATTTTGTCAAAATCGAGAAAATGGGTGAAAACATCCGTTTTAGGGTCTGTGATGTAATTGAAAGTCGTGTGATGTTCACACCGGACTTTTGGTTGTAACAATGCAAATGCATAGCGCTGACCTTCGTTATTTTC
>NW_007442621.1:0-408 GCF_000475195.1 Diaphorina citri
AGCGTAAATAGATTACACAAATGTTCATTCTAGTCGTTTTTTAAAACTTTTTTGTATATTTTCTTGTATTGAATTTTTTTTTGTATATTGTACAGAAATGTGTGTACAGGTTAGTTTTTTTTTATCTATTATTTTCGTTATGCATATACGTAAAATGAATATGGTCTGAATAATTTAAATAGCAATAGAATTAGGTTTAACCTTCCCTTGTTGAATATAATTTTAAATTTTCGTTTAACACTTTCGTCAATTGAAAATAGCACTACCGCTCTCTGTTCAGTACCTAGAAATCAACTTCAAGGGAAGTACTTGTAGGTACAGAAAAGGACATTTCTGTATTTTAAAGTAAACTATATTAGTTACCAACAAGTGAATGTATCTACTAATTGTATAAAGTAGTGAGTGTAT
>NW_007442622.1:0-408 GCF_000475195.1 Diaphorina citri
CAGGTTAAGCTTTTACGAAGTACTCTAGGTACTTTGTAAAAGCTTAACCCCTATTGCGGGAATAAAAGGATTCTTGGATTCTGTTCTAGCAGCATAAATAAGCAATATTATTATTGAACTAAGTGTAGGCTAGTATATGTCTCTAGGTCCTAGAGCAAGGATTTTAAAACAGTAGAACAGATGTAAATGCTGAAGGTAGGTACATTGATTAACATTTCCAAGCCTTGGTCTGTGGGCCCTTAAGGTTGTGAGAAAGACCCTATACTAAAGAACAGCTAACCAGTTATAGCTGTTACTCTCTTCAAAGACTTTGCCCTGTTTTGAAAGACTTTGACTGTTATTTAGGATAAGCCAATCAAGTGTGGCTACAGACCATCATTTTTATATCACTGATCAGCTACAAGCTAC
>NW_007442623.1:0-408 GCF_000475195.1 Diaphorina citri
TGAAGCGGGTTTATGGATTTCTTTTTTCTTCGTAAAAGTCTGAAGGTCTTCCTTGGAATTCTAATCATTTTACAAATAGGTAGGTACCTATGTTTCCAATAGTGTTTTCAGGTTGAAAATTTAAAATGTCTTGCCTTGTCAATTTGTATGAACGCCGTGTGACCTTTTGAGTATGCAATGTGCAACGAACAAAAATTAGTGGAGATGTCTACTTCACCATTTGGTTCCTGGGATATCCTGACTTTTTAAATTCATTTAATAAATTATTTACATATATTTTTCTTTTCTATGCTGAGCTCTTGCCTGACAGACCTCTGGTAGAATAGAATAGAATATACCTTGTTTATACTGCCAAGATTCAGAATGGAATGTACATACAATACATAGGTACCTACGCGTGTAATTTAT
>NW_007442624.1:0-408 GCF_000475195.1 Diaphorina citri
AGATAGTAATATTATTAGGTAGGTAAAATTAGATACGTATAGGAGTACCAGGTTGTTAAAGGGTTTTGAATTATTTTCCACCCAAATCTCATGTTCTTTTCCTTTATGCATTTATTTGATAAGAGCAATACTTAAGTATGATTTGTTGTAATGTTGTTTTACAAGATTTTTTGCGAATGTAGTTAGTTTGGAGAGTAGTTTGCCCTTGGAAGTGCTAGATCACAGGGCAAATGTTTGCCTAAACAGAAAAGTTTGGTTCTCGGAACAGGTCGCTTTTTCCTATCCTGTCCAACTTTTTCCTATCGAATTTGGGACGATAAGATCCATGTTGGGCATAGTACGCCTAATTCATCCTATTCTTTTTATTTCTACTGTGGATTTCACTCATCAATCTCAGTCTATCCTTCC
>NW_007442625.1:0-408 GCF_000475195.1 Diaphorina citri
AGACCTAGATTTTTGTCAGAGCTCATTCTCTCTTCTGCTTTCAGACTGGAAGGTTCTCTCTGCTCTCTCTCTCCTCTCTGTGATATCTCCAAATATTTCAACATGATTTTTTTACTCTTTTTTTTAACAAGAGTTTCCATTAGAGTACCTATTTAAGATGACCAAGGAGTCGGTGTACACGTAAGGGATGAAGGTTCACGAAATATGGGCTTGTAACAAGCCAATATCAAAAAATTTCGAAAGTTATATCCACTTTTTTTTACACCAATAATTTACGACATACAGCCTGATTCCCTCGAATTCGCCATCAAAAATTTTGTCAAAAAAGAAGAATGTGCCATCAAATTCATTACAAGTACATACAAGACGAGTATTGTTTATTCCCCCCCAATACGTTTCTATAGAACA
>NW_007442626.1:0-408 GCF_000475195.1 Diaphorina citri
AAAACGATTAATAATTACGGGCACTTATTCATCCGAAGGATCGAGGGGAGCGAAATCAGAATTTCGGGGTTATTGACTGTCAAATCTTTCAATGACACATGAGGCTTTCAAAAAACTGTACTTTTTATCGGTACAATGTACTTAATCGCACCTTGTGTCAGTACTATTTAATCACACTTTATTTTAAAAAAAATTAACGTATGACATAGGTATGATTTAAAAAAAAACTGCTCTTTTTATCGGTACAATGTACCTAATCTCACTTTGTTTCTGTAGGTGTAAAGAACCCGAGATAAACTCTGGGATATGTCGCAATTTCTTGGGCTCAAAATATACAGGGCGGTTCATCCAGACTTCCCCTGTTAAACTTTATCATTTGCTAAAAAGAAAAAAAAAATCCTCGAAAAT
>NW_007442627.1:0-408 GCF_000475195.1 Diaphorina citri
TGAGCAACAAAAGATCGAACAAACTTCGATTAAAAACCGATTAAAAGTTTGACAAATGGAACTTTTGGTTCTTTCAAACTGAAGAAATGATTATTTATTCAGCATATACCTAGCTCATTCATTTTAGAGATAAACAATTTTAGCACCAAATTTAAAACGAAGTTCATTAGTATAAATGCGGTGTTGTCACCTGTGCAATGCTGTGTTGTTAGATTTCTCGGCAAAAAAAAGGGCAAAACAACAATGAAAAAAACAATTTTTCACCGTTCCTTTCCATCTCAAACACTTTCCCCCCCATTTCCTCCTCAAGGAGAAACATAAGGATCAAATATAGAACTTAAAAGCTAAAGGGACCGTTTCTAACCTGTTGTGAAACTTATAACGGAAGTCATCCGAGGCTACTATATC
>NW_007442628.1:0-408 GCF_000475195.1 Diaphorina citri
CCGCGCTTTACAAACAAAAGCACCTATCGCGCATTTGTTTCGAAGATGAAATAGTTACGTTTTAGGAATCCTAACGCCATTCTCTACGGTTTACTGAAAACAGTTGTCGAATATTTTTCGAACCTCATCCGTTAATGATAAAGTTCGCGCAAGCGCAGGCATCGAAACCACGACCTAGGGTTTACAAGGTAGATGCGCTACAAGCTAAATAGGCTGATTAAGGAAGTATTATTCACCACCTACATTACTCCTTAAATAAGGAAAATAATCGGCACAATTTACGAACTACACAAGTGAAATTAGTTTTTTCCCTTTTCCTGAAGCAAAAACATGTCGTTGGGCCCCGTTGTTTCTTAAGCAACGATATGACAAAGCTCTATTAGTACGGGTAATAAGAATTGCCCATAG
>NW_007442629.1:0-408 GCF_000475195.1 Diaphorina citri
GACTATGTATTTTTTTTTTTTTTTTTTTTTTTCCTTAGAAGTTTGGTAGAGGGAACTGCAACTGCCAAGGTCTTATCGTCCCGAAAACGAAGAGAGAAGGAGGACAGGATAGGAGAAAGCCAGCCGAACCCGCGGCCTAGCGCTCACAAGGCAAACGCGCTACCAACCAAGCTAACTAGGCTGGCGGTAAATATATTTTCTGGCGGACATTTTACTTTGATCCGGTGACCAGGTAGGTATAGTTATACCATCAATGGAGCAGTTGCAAATGGATAAAAATTATTAATAAATGGTCGATTCATACGTAAAAAGTTGTGAAAAATCCAAATCTGAGGTCTGTAAAAGGTCGAAAATTCAATTTTCATTTTCCGTCCGAGTCCTGAACTCTGACGTCAGACTTCAGGAGAT
>NW_007442630.1:0-408 GCF_000475195.1 Diaphorina citri
GGGCGGGAATCGAACCCGCGGCCTAGCGCTTACAAGGCAGACGCACTACCAACTAAGCTAACTAGGCTGGCAAAAACATCACAAGAAAAAAAAAATCCTTTTTACTTTCCTTGCCAATAAGATGAAAAGTAGTAATGTAATTGGCTGAATTTTGAGGAAGTTTTGTGAAGTAGGTAAACCAGAATTTTTAAAAAATTCTCAAAGCTTCAAGCATATTTTCGGTCCTAAATACCTACCTAGGAGTCATTCGGGAAGCTACTGGTTCTTTGGTCTGGTTTTTATTATGGGCTCCAAATAAATGCCTGTTAGGGTTTTTACTGAATTTGTTAAACCTAATTGCTAATTGACCATTTTCTTTATCATCAAAATCTATCATTCTCAAGGTTCGGCTTGATTTTCAGACAAAAA
>NW_007442631.1:0-408 GCF_000475195.1 Diaphorina citri
ATCCCATTTGTGGCAAAACCCAATACACCTCCCGAACAACATTTTAGGTTGGGTAATTGTTGGCCTTATGTCGTAAGGCCAACAATGACCCAACCAGCGATGATATTAGGGCCGTAGCTTGCAACTTCCAACCCGTTCAGGATCAGGAATAGGGACATCATGTGCTTCTGGGCACAGAAGGTTCTAGTCTACTAAACAGTAACATCTTAAAACCTAGAACTTGGGCACGATTTCAAACTTCTCCGAATTCCAGGCAATTTCAAGTTGTGAAGGAATTCCTTCAGAAAGAAAGGGAATATACGAAATTCTTTCAGGGTATATACAAATTTCTACAGGGCATTCCTCCAGCATAAAAAGGTATATGCAAATTCCTCCAGTAGAAAGGCTACATGCAAATTTCTTCAGAAG
>NW_007442632.1:0-408 GCF_000475195.1 Diaphorina citri
CTCTCTCTCTCTCTTACTTTCTCTCCCTATGACACCCATCTCTCTCTCTCTTTCTCTCTCCTGAGGACACCCATATCTCCATCTTCAATTTCTACTCATTTTCTTTTCTCTCTCACACACAGGTACCCCCTTTCTCTCTCCCTAGCTCTTTCTTTTTTCTTTCTTTCTCCCTCTCTTCTCTCTTCCTCTCTCTATGTCACCCATTTCTTGCTCTTTACTTTTTAGCCCTTTACTCATTTTATTTTCTCTCTCTCACACACAGGTTCTCTCCCGCCCTTCTTCCCTTATTAACACGCAGGTACTTCTCTTTCTCCCTCTCCCTCTCTTCCTCTCTCTCTATGTCACCCATTTCTTGCTCTTTACTTTTTAGCCCTTTACTCATTTTATTTTCTCTCTCTCACACACAGG
>NW_007442633.1:0-408 GCF_000475195.1 Diaphorina citri
TCTACGGCGCGTTTTGTAACGCCATACCATGACTGTTCTCGCACACCTTATCATTAATTTTGATTTCGTCCGGTATCACAGACGCTATCATTATTAGTATGTAAATAGTTCTTCACAAGCTGTCCTAGTTTGTTTTGGTGTTAACGAGTTAATTTGGTATTGTAATGACAAACTATAAGGACTTTCTTTGTATTTCCAATCTTTTCTTCAAATGTTTGTTTATTAAAATTACTTCACGTGTTACAAAAGGTGCTTTTCACATGCCAAAGGAAAAACACTAAAATGCCCATTGTCCATTACTTTAATTGAAAATGAAAATAGAACGAAATTAAAATTCCAACAAGAAAATCTGTTTCAATTCTTGTCCTATAGACCTTGGGCAAGGTCCCCAACAATTGAATGTTCCGA
>NW_007442634.1:0-408 GCF_000475195.1 Diaphorina citri
TAGCAAGATTGTCGATCTGAAGTCGAAGGTAACTTAGAGGAAGAGTTATGTAGGTAATCCTTTTATAAAGCCCATTTTTTCCCTCGACCTCACAGTATCTATAGGTATTTTACACAGTTTTACATCAACATAATCTACCATTTTGGGGGCGATGTTCATCCATAATTTCTACTGTGTAGTTTGAAAGCAACGTGATTTCTCTAAATCACCAGGTCTTTCTTCATTCCACTTTCTCATTACTTGGTCATTTTTCATCAATGCATTCCAGGTTGCTTCATTAGGGAACAACCTTCATTTTCTCTCTCTACTCATTTCTTCATTTTTTTTTCCTCTCTTCTTATTTCTTCATTTTTACTCCCGTTATTTCCTATTTCCACGGTACTTCTTTTGTTTATCTTTTCCTTTTCC
>NW_007442635.1:0-408 GCF_000475195.1 Diaphorina citri
GATGTATAACACCAGAGGATCAGCTTACGTCCTGGTCTGTACCTTCTCCTCATCACAAAGGTTACATCATGCTTGGATTCAAAAGCCTGGACAACAGTTTCAACAAGGTAAAAACTATACTCATGTTGTATGGGTAAATGGGTATATTATTAAGTCATTGTTTCTGGGAGTGTGTTAATTGTTGCTGGGAGTCCAAAGTGTTTAAACTACAAGCCTTCCACCCCAGTGAGATAGATGCCATGCCTATCTCACTGACACGGAAAGTAAGTATTGGTACACTCCAATTATCCTCCCATGGAATAGAGGAGGAGAACTATCGATAGTCGGCCCATCGATAGTTTTCAATAGTTTTTTTATTACATATTTTCCTTGTTTCTAAAGTTCTTATCCCCCAAAAAGACCTAACCT
>NW_007442636.1:0-408 GCF_000475195.1 Diaphorina citri
TTGGATTTTTCACAACTTTTTACGTAGGAATCGACCTTTTATTCATAATTTTTACCCAACTGCAACTGCTCCATTAGAATAAGACTCAATCGACAATCTACGAGACCTTAATCGCTCATCAAAACAGTTTATTTAATAAGACCATTTCTTTTGTATTTATTAACATTGTGCTAACATTGGTTGGAATAATAAGACCATACATAGAATAAGAGTACTCTTGGTAAAACTTCAATTATGATTAATGAAATACAATTGACTCCAAGGTATGGTGGGAATAGGAAGGACTTCTTGTTAAAATTCCTTCAAATAAATCAATATAAATAAAGGTCATAAAGGTGTTTTTTTATTATTTTAAAGACAATAATAAAAAAGTAAAAATAGAAAGTAAAAAAGAAGGAGTTTTTTTTA
>NW_007442637.1:0-408 GCF_000475195.1 Diaphorina citri
CATGACTCGTTGCCTACGTCCTCGCAGGTACGAGCCTATCCAGGACAAGGTATTGTCGGACAAGCCCATACCTTTTAAGGTGGCAATTAGGACGTCAAAATCCACGGAATCGAAGGCTTTACTCATGTCAACCAGAACAAGTATTGTAGCCTTGCCTGCATCAAGTGACAGACGAACATCATCTGTCACTTTGACAAGAGCAGTGGCTGTACTATGACGCCTTCGAAATCCGGACTGGAAAAGGTCTAATTTGCTCTGGCTTTCGACAAACTCCATAATTTGCCAATGCTACAATGTGGTTGGAGTTTTGATAAATAGCTTGAGTTTTGAGTTTTAGCTGCGTTTTGATAAATACTCAAATGTTGCTTTGTTAAGGGCTGTAAAGACGTTGAAGGCATTGTTGCGCGT
>NW_007442638.1:0-408 GCF_000475195.1 Diaphorina citri
CGTGCTCATGGTGCTCAATTAATTGCCCTTTGGATGGCCAGAAAAAAATTGTGAACCAAGATATTTTGCAGGTATTACGAATCGAAAGGAAATCAACCCTAATTGAATCAGCGTTCTATCATTAACGTAATCTTACAGGCCGGAATTTTACTTTTTTTCACGGTAAATTATACTTACGCAAAGATATTTTCATTTACGTTGAATATTATTCACTTGCGTAATCACAATTGTTATTTCTTCTCATTCTTATAGTTGAACAATTCTGATTCTGCTTTTAGAAAATATTTAGAATAATATTATTTCAGCCTTAACAATTCTTTCAGACTTTATTTTAATATAGTAATTTAGCAACGAAAAAAAAATCTAAGCACTTACCATTTCTCAAAAAAAAAAAAAAAAAAAAAAAAA
>NW_007442639.1:0-408 GCF_000475195.1 Diaphorina citri
TCGTCCTTTGGATAGATAATAAATTATTAATTTCATAATTACATTATAACTTGTGTACTAGGCAAAATATTATACCTACCTATCTATTAAATATCTACTGAAAAAAAAACCCCTTTTTTAATGCCTACTAAAGAAATAAAATAATAATAATAGTAATAATAATAGTACAGTAAAACCTCTTTCAAATTGCATTATTTCAACTCTCTATTACTTCAATCCCAAAATCAGTTACTACTTTTTAAAGTGTCTAATCTAACGAGACTAATGACAAAAGATAATGTCGATAAGACATGATTTTTGTTTGTATCTTAGTTTGTTTTCAAAATTTGCTTTCCCGCCCGGGGCGGATTTTATCCTGATGGGATAATGTTCGTTCTCGGAACGGCTGGCTTTCTCCTATCCTGTCTT
>NW_007442640.1:0-408 GCF_000475195.1 Diaphorina citri
CACGGGGTACTGACGAGACCCGTATGGTGAAGTTCACAAACTTTTCGAGAGTTCTACAATGATTTGTTTTTGGGAGTTGTAATAGTGCTTTCTACAATGAATTGTTTTTGGGCCCTCATATGAAAATGTCCCGTCATATAAGTACTGGACATTTTAGCGTTACAGCTGACCTCAATATAGGTTAGCAGACGATCGCATGACCAAACAAAGGTCCTTTCCGGCGATTTTATTCGATCAAAAGGATTGCACACCTTTGTTTCATGTAAATATTTACTAATTACCTACTGAACAAATAGGTACTTATAGTTATTCCTAATTTTATATTTAGATATCTATTTTATTCTTGTTCTAGTTTTCGAAGCCCACAGGGTAGGAAGTAGGAATTAACTCACAAAACACACCTCGGAA
>NW_007442641.1:0-408 GCF_000475195.1 Diaphorina citri
AGGCCGGAAGTCTGAATTTCATTTTTGGGTCTGAATTTCAAGATGAACCATTAGTGGGACCTATTTGAAGCACAAATCACTAATCGATATGAATTTCCCATTTTTGATGCTTCCCCCATTGGCGGGAGAACATGGAAAAATTAAAATTTCAAGAGGCCATAACTCCGGCCCTGTTTTGTCGGATCGAGCTCAAACTTGTAACAAAGTACTACGGTCTTTAAGACCTTTGATATGATGTATCACAAACAGGGGGTTCTCATTTAAGATTTAAAAGTTGGCCCCCCTGGGGCCGACCCTGAAAAAGTCCCTGAATTTTTACATAGCCTATAAGAAACGTAAATATAGGTATGTATACAAAATTTCAGATTTCTTAATTCATCGGTTCAAGAATTAAGGTGGGGGGGGGGA
>NW_007442642.1:0-408 GCF_000475195.1 Diaphorina citri
CGAATGGTGAAACTTTTAGAACTGTCCGATGTAATAGAAAGTCGTGTGATGTTCACACCAGATTTTACTTTCTATTTCTCTTTTCAAATACCTACGTATTCTGCAAATGTAATAGAAAGTCGTGTGATGTTCACACCAGTTTTAGACATCAGGGGATCCCAAAACGGATATTTCCAACCATTTCCCGATTTTGAAAATTTGGACCGATTGCAATACTTTCATTATCAGGGGACCCCAAAACGGATATTTCCACCCATTTCCCGATTTTGAAAATTTGGACCGATTGCAATACTTTCATTACAGTATAGCCGCTAAACTGTAGTAATAGAAAGTAAAAAGTAGAAAGTTGTGAACAAAATATCTCAAGAACGGTTTGTCGTAGAGAAATGAAATTTGGTATGCTATCCC
>NW_007442643.1:0-408 GCF_000475195.1 Diaphorina citri
TTATTTTTTTTTAATCAAATAATAGTAAAAACGATAACAATTGACGCGTGTAATTCACCTGACCTCAGTAGTCAGTATCCAATAGGTAGCAATATGAACAACACAAACATAATGATACCGGCCTGAAATATTAAGTACTATCAGCAATATTAGATAGGTAGTAGCTACCTGAAGGTACGGACAATACCGTTAGTCTACTACTTTACTAGAATAATAGACCCAATGGGGGAAAGGAAAAACAGATCGCTTTTTTTGTTTTACAATATTATTTTATTCGCTACCCTACCGGGTTTCGCCAGTTACGGCATCTTCAGTGATATTATTATAAAAAATTTAATTTCCCCTATTGATTTTAATTTGTTTTACCAAGTGTTGTGTATACCCTTAAAAGTTCTAACTTTTTAATAT
>NW_007442644.1:0-408 GCF_000475195.1 Diaphorina citri
CCGACACTGTAGAGTAGTGTTTGGAGTGAATGTGAGTCCATTCCTATTGGAGGCTTGTATTAACTTGCATTTAGAGAACACTAATTTTTCACATCCATTTGTTGAAAAATTAAAAGAAAGCTTTTACGTAGATAATTGCTTGACTAGTTTTGAAAATGAAATCCAAGCAAGAGAATTCATGAATATTGCTTCTACCGTTATGATGGAACGTAAATTTGATCTTAGAGGATGGGAAATGACTGGCGAAATAGCTCAGAAACCCACCAATATTCTCGGTTTGCTTTGGAATAAAGAAAGAGACACTCTGGCTGTGAGTAATGAAAGTTTATTGGACATGAACTTTGAGAAAATAACAAAGAAAGTTATTTTGGGCGCAGCACACCGTGTTTTCGACCCCATTGGTATTGT
>NW_007442645.1:0-408 GCF_000475195.1 Diaphorina citri
GTGTTTGAAGAGATTGGACTAGCGACTGTTCTGTGGCTTTCAATGGAGAATTTCGTACGACGTTACCAGATGTTGATACATATTACTGCAGATAAGTGTCAGCTGGATCGCTTTTTCTCCAAGGGGTTAGACGTTACTGTATAACTGCCAAGGTTTTTGGTGACAGGGGTTTTACGTTCCATCTGGTGACAAGCTACCCACATTTTCACACCTAACCCTGCTTGTGTTGCTAGGTTGCTGCCCAAGTGCCCATCGACTAATACTTGTTATACATTCTAGTGAGCTGGTCCTAATAATTCTAGTCCTAATAGCACCAAACTGTTTCTCTGATTTTTTCTGTCTTTTCACCAAATTTTCCCACTCTCTTCTTTTCATCACCAGACTATTTCGTATTTATTATAATGTTTT
>NW_007442646.1:0-408 GCF_000475195.1 Diaphorina citri
TTTCTTAGTAGTTTGACGCTTGAAGTTAGCTTCTGTTGAGGTGTTGAGGATATTTGAAGAGACGAAGAGACTTGCCTTTAAGAGTCGGACATTATGTCTATGTACGTATTGCATAGAACCTATTTTCTGATCAATCCAGAAACTCAGTGAGAGTGACCGATATCAAGATGTGATCGCAAATAACGACGCAGACCAACTGGATTTTCGCGTGACCGCTATAGGGACATGTCACTTTCGAGTTTGGGTGATTTGTACGTTTTGACTGGAATTAGGATATTCTGAAGTTTTCAATATGTAGTTGGTTCCAGATTCTCCGTTTTCACCGTCATATTATCCACTATTATTCCACTATAGTTTCAGCTTTGAAGATATTGGGTTCCCAGAACTCGGTGTAGTAAAGCATGTACG
>NW_007442647.1:0-408 GCF_000475195.1 Diaphorina citri
AAGAAAGTAAATAATGAGAGAAGAAAAATATGGCTCTGACGTAACAAGCAAAATCCTCTCGGAAGCAAAGCAATAACAATAATGAAATTAGTGTGTAAAAAGGGATTAAAGGACAACTTCTGAAGTACCTACCCACAGAGATGATAAAATTACAATAATTATACGAGTATATTAGAGAGTAATATACCAGGCTCCTAAAACAGAAACTTCCCTAACCGACTAACTGGAGTCGGTAAAGGAAATAATGAGATGTGTATGAAAAATCTGAAAATCCAAGAGCCAAATACTTACAAACACTAGAAAGTAAGATTTTGAGGAAGATAGAAATTACAAGTATTTGAAAGAAAGCACTGGAGAAAGTGCTCATAAAGACCGCACTCATCATTACCCACAAACATGAAGAATAGA
>NW_007442648.1:0-408 GCF_000475195.1 Diaphorina citri
AGACATTATCAAGAAAAGTTCCACATAACTGTTCCAGATAGTAGCGGATAAAGTCAAAATAACCATGATGATTGTCCACATCCGAAACGGATAGGCACAACATTAGGCACCGAAAAAAAAGAAGAATATAGTCCACATCCAGCCATTTTTTTAAATTTTTGTATAGAATATTTGGTCTGACTGGGGGACTTTAAACAGGGAGAATACCAGCCTGAAATTTCCCTTGCTGAAAAATAGCAAAGGTTGAGTGCAAAGGGCATCCACTCGTAAAAATTTTGTGGCCAAAACCAAATGTAAAATAACAATATTGGGGTGCTGGTAGGGTAAAACGTAACTGCTGCCTCTACTATACTTACCTTCTCCTTACAGTAGGGACAGATTTGTTTCTTTCCCACTATACACCAGCCT
>NW_007442649.1:0-408 GCF_000475195.1 Diaphorina citri
AGAAAGGAAACTTTAGGTGTGTTAGGCACCCTTAAAATGCTTGTCCAAATGCTGCTCCCCAATCAATACATCCCGACTCGACTTGGACTCGAATCACCAACCTCCAGATCCGAAGTCCAACACGTGAACCACCACTAGTAATCATGGCTTTGTTGGCTGCTGCTTTGATGAGTAGTGTTGTTATGTATATTAAGGTGTGTTTCACCACTATGGTGAAGAGGTGAATCTATGTTGTCGAGGCAGTGTACGGTTTCATTCGACGTCGATCAACGGGGTCGACTATGTGTGGACTTGTTGACACACCTTTAAAGTGGCGAACCAAGTGACAAGAACACCCTGTATGTTTTCAATCGAGTTTTTCGCACCGGTATGTGTGGGTGTCGTAAGGTATGCCAGTTGATGTGTGGT
>NW_007442650.1:0-408 GCF_000475195.1 Diaphorina citri
AAAGTCACAGGTTTACATCACCAACGAACCCACAAGCTTTGAAGCATTGAAAGGTGAAATTGAAAGTTGCATCAACGAAATACGGCCTGATTTCCTCGAATGTGTCATCGAAAATTTTGTCAAAAGGAAACGAATGTACCATCAAAGTCGAGGAAGTTGTTTGTCTGATTATTATATTATGATCTATTTTTTTTTTCTTACCTATTGTAAATATCTAAAAGCATTAATTTGTAGTCTGCTCTGAATAACGGTCTAATAAAAGCCCGTTAAGAGTGATCGAAAAATATGTAATAACAATAAAAAAAAAAAAAATGTTACTGATTTTAAATATGCATATACAGTGTGTCCACTTTTAATGTGCGCCATAGGAAAAATACATGTAAAAACAGTTTTTCTTGTCTCAAAAGT
>NW_007442651.1:0-408 GCF_000475195.1 Diaphorina citri
TAAGGGTAGAAAAAGTTTGGAAGAATAAGGTTAGAAGAAGGATGGAAGAAAGGTTAAAATAAGTTGAGGAGAAGGGTAAAATAAGGCTAGTAGAAGTTTGGAAGAATAAGGTTAGAAGAAGGATGGAAGAAAGGTTAAAATAAGTTGAGGAGAAGGGTATAATAAGGCTAGAAAAAGTTTGGAAGAATAAGGTTAGAAGAAGGATGGAAGAAAGGTTAAAATAAGTTGAGGAGAAGGGTATAATAAGGGTAGAAAAAGTTTGGAAGAATAAGGTTAGAAGAAGGATGGAAGAAAGGTTAAAATAAGTTGAGGAGAAGGGCATAATAAGACTAGAAAAAGTTTGGAAGAATAAGGTTAGAAGAAGGATGGAAGAAAGGTTAAAATAAGTTGAGGAGAAGGGTATAATAA
>NW_007442652.1:0-408 GCF_000475195.1 Diaphorina citri
CCGATACAGAGTTCAATATTAGAGTGCTGGAACCCAGTCACCCGATTGGGCTGCCGGCACCCTAGTTTTTTTCTCAGTGTATGGGGTCACTAAAGATCCGGGCCAGACTAGTTATTTTGGTTGTGATTGTAATTTTTTTATTTATTTGCATCCGTCTGCCTTGTAGCGCGTCTGCCTTGTAAGCGCTAGACCGTGGGTTCGATTCCCGTCCGGGGAGGATTTTATCCTGGACAGATAAGGTTCTTTCTCGGAACGGCTGGCTTTTTCCTACTCTATCTTCCTTCTCTCTTCGTTTTCGGTAAGACCTTAGCCGTTACAGTTCCTTCTATCCTTCTCTTTTTACTTTCCTTATCCTATAGGAAGGAAAGTAATGTAATCGGGTCAAATTTTCGATGGTCAGTTTTTAGT
>NW_007442653.1:0-408 GCF_000475195.1 Diaphorina citri
TCCCCTCTGCGCCATCCTTTCTCTCTCAGATCTTCATTGACTTTGTCTTTCCATCTTTTCTTTGGTCTGCCCCTTTTCTGCCTTCCTCATATATTTATATATATATTTTTTATAATATATTGTGGCCAACTTCTTCTGAACAGAAGGAAAGGTGAAAGATTCTATACAATTTTAAATTTTGACTCAAACCACCAACATCTAAATCCAAAATCCACCACACCCTGAGCACATTTTCGTTCGATTAATGGTTTTAAAAAGATGATTGTTTTACCACCGTGCCGCTTTTATTTCGTAGAAACGAAACAACTGCTACATTACAAACACTTTCACCCTGCCTTGGTGGTGTAGTGGTCAAGGCGCTCGCCTGGTAAACAGGAGGGCGTGGGTTCAATCCCAGCCGAGGTATGG
>NW_007442654.1:0-408 GCF_000475195.1 Diaphorina citri
AATTGGTCGAGCTATTTTAGATTTTTTTTCTCCTTATCAAGAGGAAAAAGAAAATTACTTTCCTTATTAGAAAGAAAAGAAGTTGAGGTTCCAAAAAAAGTCCAGTGGAAAGAAATAAAAGTAGCTGCTGTACGGATTTCTAAACCTTGGAAACTTACAGCTTTCAGCCTAAAGTAGGGTACACACTTACAAACATAATATTATGGTGGACGGCTTTCCAACACATTCAGAATTCAGATTTATGAGACATTTTGTGTTGCAGTCACAACATTATCGTCCGACATTTCCATCATGAGTGTGGACCCTGCTTTATATGTATTTTCCTACGTAAAAAAAAGTAATCCCTACTTTAATCTTGGCAAGTCACATATTTACTCATTTAGGTATATTACTTACCCATTTCTTATA
>NW_007442655.1:0-408 GCF_000475195.1 Diaphorina citri
AAAACTCAGAACATACATTTTTCATATAAATGGTATACCCACCCGTATAAGCAGAGCTTGTGCCACGGATGGGGAAGCTTGTGCCACGGATGGGGAAAAATATATCCGTAGTATATATTCAATTGTTGAAGTTATCACCCTCAGTTCACCCTGTCTACGCCCCTGACGACCTATAAGTGTGCGGGCATTTAATTGTTACGTAGGTACTCGAAATAACAGGTAGGTAGGCAGTAGGATAACTCCCACATAGACGTAAATACGTAGAATACAGGTTGAGTAAATAGCGTAAATACAATACCTACAGGTACCTGGTGGTGTTATGTACATTGTACATATAGTACACCTGATGGTGGTAGATAAATAGGGTGATAGATAAAAGAAATAGGGTTCTAGATAAAAAGAAAAAGG
>NW_007442656.1:0-408 GCF_000475195.1 Diaphorina citri
GCTAATACAAACTTCTTCGGGATGATTCTTCTTCTTTATTTTATTTTCTTCGCTATTTCTCTTTTATTCTTTATTTTCGAAGAAGAAGAAGAAAAAGAAGAAGAAGAAGAAGAAGAAGAAGAAGAAGAAGAAAAGGAAGGGGGAAACGGAGCTTAAATTAGATGTCTAGTAAGGTAGTAAGTCAAATTTATTTAGCTCATCTCAGATAGGATTTTTACATCTCAATTCATTTTTCCCACAAGTTTAAAGCTTCAACTTCAAAGTAATATCAAAGCAGAGCTGAAAGAGAGACGAAAATTGTGGAGCAAAAAGCATCTCCACTAATTTTAATGGAGATGTCAAACAAACCACCCAGAGCACCCAAATACATAAAATTCACGATTTGTATGAAGAACAAAACAGTGAAAA
>NW_007442657.1:0-408 GCF_000475195.1 Diaphorina citri
TTTTCCCCATTTATCCAGGTTTCCCAATCACAAAAGTGTCCCAGTTATATTACAAACAAAAGAGCCGGAAGCGCGCAGCTCGATCGTATACAAGGGAGCGCGAAGCGCGACCGCATGCATTAGAAAAAAGGAGTGAGATCCCCCACAAAAAACACAAATGTGAAAAAAAGGCCAAGTTCCTATTCAAAAATGTCGTCCTATAAAAGTGGTGAGATCAGAAAATTAGGGCCAAGTCTGCATTCCCAGTTTTTCGTGTCTGCTGAAAATGCTCAATCTCAATTCCTTCAACCTTCTCTCAATTTCAACTTGGCCATGTTTTTCCTCTCAAATAAATAAATAAATAATTGAACGTGAAACCCCTAAGGAAAAACATAGCCAAGTTGAAATTGAGAGAAGGTTGAAGGAATT
>NW_007442658.1:0-408 GCF_000475195.1 Diaphorina citri
AGGTTTGATTTCACTGTCATTTTGTAGGATTTCCTATTACCTCATTGGTGAATCGCAAATTGCTTTTGGCTTCTGACCAATCAGATAATTCAGTCCTTTATTTATTTCAACTAAAAATAGGTAGGTACCTAACCATGGAAATGGTTCTGAAATTCAAACTAATAATATAATAAACTTGAGGTTCAGTGTTAAGCTGTAAAGTCAAGAATTGGAGTAGAAAAAAATGTCTTACCCTAAATGAGCGACTGTCCTTTATGAATTAAAAAAAAGATTATTGAGAAATTAAAATTACATCAATATTTAAAATCGTTATTTTCAAGTGTTTTTCTAAAACACCTTTCCTTAAAGGAACTCTTGCTATGTAATAGCTAATAGCATTAGATACATCATTTCTCTCTTTCTTTCTAC
>NW_007442659.1:0-408 GCF_000475195.1 Diaphorina citri
CACATACCTTCTCATGGTAGCTATACTTCATCAGACACAATAGTTCCCACCTATCTGATTTGACTCTTGAACTTAAATCTGTCTGACTGAAGTTAAATTTTATCAACAACTTTGTAGAGGTTTGTGTGATTGAAAATGCCTAATTTTCAGATTCTGGGATTCGACCAGAGACCTTTGCTTCGAAAAGCTCCAATAGAAGCAAGTGCATGGCCATTGGACCAACCTTTCTTTTAGCTAGGTAGAAATGTATTATGTAGGTAGGTTCTTACTGAAGATATACCCACAGCTTACTGAGGATTAACCCCATCCAGCATCTTTCAAGAGAGCTCCTATGTAACGTCAACTAGACATGGATTAGTCACCCGAAACAGCATCATTCAAACCTCAAATCTTTGGTACTCGGGGCTA
>NW_007442660.1:0-408 GCF_000475195.1 Diaphorina citri
CTGACTTTTCCAGTCTCCATGAAATTCCCTGACTTTTCCCGGTTTTCCCGGTTTTCCAGTCTGGTAGACACCCTGCCCATTGAGGTATGTATATCTATCTGATGTGCTTTGAAATTAGCTGCAAAAGCACTTTGAAGAGGAATTGGGAACTGCAAACGCACTTTAAAAAGGAATTAGGGGGAACTTCAAGAGCACTGTCAAAGGGTATATCGTAATAATCGTATAAGGTGGAATAGAACCTTCTTTGGTGTTACATTAATTGAGGGACTCTTCCTAATAGTTGGAATATTTTGTTTATATTATATTTCGAAGTGTTTTTCACACTTAGAAGTGTTTTTTTCACATCTGGATGGATACTTATGTCTTATTTTTGTTTTAGGAGGGAAAAAAAAAAAAAAAAAAAAAAAA
>NW_007442661.1:0-408 GCF_000475195.1 Diaphorina citri
ATAGGAGGGGGAGAGGAAGAAGAAAGATGTGAGACGAAGAGAGGGAGGAAGGGGAATAGAGATACAGCAGAGAGAGAGCAAAATATAGAGAGATTTCCTGTTTATTTGTAGAAGAAAATGAAGATGTGAGAGTGAGAAGAAGAGAGGAAGGAAGGAGGGGGAATAAAGAGAAGTACAGCAAAGAGAGAATGAGAATAAAATAGGTATAGAGATTTCCTGTACTACATAATTATGCTGAATGAACAGTCATCATGAAATTATGATAGACTAGCTGAGTTCATCCCAAGGCATGGCCAAACTTGTAGAAAAGGCATGGCCGAACTTGTAGAGAATAATAAAAAATACGGTCGCGCTGCGCGCTCCCTATTAGCTGCATAGTTATCAAACTAAAAACATAAACGAAACTCA
>NW_007442662.1:0-408 GCF_000475195.1 Diaphorina citri
CTTCTATGTTTCAGGTATGTCATACCATACAGATTGTTCAATCGATACCTTTGCATGGTAGCGTAAGTAGTTTCTGCACTTCGTTCCTACAATATTGTTGTACCTAGGTATAATTTTGTAATGTCACACTCAAAAGAATAGTGGAGATGTCTGTTTCACTCCTTCTTACATGGTAATCGCCTCCACCACGGGTGTTTTAATTTGTATGAATGCCGTAAATCTATTTAGGTATGCAATATGCCATACTCAAAAGAATAGAGGAGATGTCTGTTTCGCTTCTTCTTTCATGGTAATCGCCTCCACCACGAGTGTTTTAATTTGTATGAATGTCGTGGAATCTTTTTAGGTATGCAATATGCCACACTTAAAGGAATAGTGGAGATGACTGTTTCACTTCTGACTGAACTC
>NW_007442663.1:0-408 GCF_000475195.1 Diaphorina citri
AGGTACCACCACCGCACCGTATCCACATGTCAAAAATTATGTACAGCTTGGCCTAAACTGGATTAAAAGAATAGAAAATACGCCCTCCTGGTAAACAGGAGGGCGTGGGTTCAATCCCGGCCGAGGTATGGAATTTTATCCTCAATATAATTTGAGAATTTGACCACAATAATAGTAAGTAGTAGCCTACTGCACTAGGCTACTACTTACTATTATTGTGTATAAATAAGCACTATTATTATTATTATTATTTGGCCGCCATCTTGTCCATCTGTAATATAGCTTCTTAAACCGGCAAAATAACCAATTTTTTCAAGTTAGCATACCTGAAATATATTATTTCAATATATTGGACAATTTTTAAGGATTTCCCTATAGTAGCAGCATATCCCAAAAACGGGATCGACC
>NW_007442664.1:0-408 GCF_000475195.1 Diaphorina citri
GGTGAAACATAATGTGTGTTCTGAGAGGACATAAAAGTCATCTGAAATGTGAAAGAGGGAAGGGTAGATTTGGGATAGTGCTTCCCAAACGGTGTGCCACGGGATAACCACCACACGTTGAAAAAAGGACCGAAATTAATTCCTAAAATCGGAAAGTAGTGAGACCAAAAAGGTTAGCAATGGGAACCCCTATTAGATAGGGAAATTTTAGAGTATGTGTATTACAAAGAGCTGAGAAAGAGGGTGCCACCAAAATATTTATCGCTGGAAATGGATGTCCCAAGACCGAAAAGGTTGAGAACCCCTATCAGCTAGAGAAAGTAAAGAAGGTACACTGAGAAAAAAATGTCGCGGGTCTCACATAGAAACGTTGCGGTATATGAGCCCACATAATTAGTTTGCGGCCTT
>NW_007442665.1:0-408 GCF_000475195.1 Diaphorina citri
GCGGTATCCGCGGCTGGTTCGCGGTTTTCGTGGTATCCGCGGTTTGCTCGCGATATTTGCGGTTTGTTCGCGGTATCTGCGGTTTGTTCGCGGTATCTGCGGATTGTTCGCGGTATCCGCGGATTGTTCGCGGTATCCGCGATTTGTTCGCGGTATCCACGATTTGTTCGCGATATTCGCGATTTGTTCGCGGTGTTCGCGGTATTCGTGATTTGTTCGCGGTATTCGCAATTCGTTCGCGGCATTTTTTTCTGCTTGTGCTGCAGGCGCCGTTTGACTACAGCCCTGTAAAAATAGACAATGTAACTTCTATCTTGATAACCACAGAGTAATTTCCGAACCCATGGTCAAAATGTAGGAGAAACCTACTCTCAACCCCCTACATTTCCCCTGATCCCCTACTTTTAG
>NW_007442666.1:0-408 GCF_000475195.1 Diaphorina citri
CGTCACTACATTGATCAGAATGGAATCTATGGTATCCAACAGAACATCGTACTCCGTAATCACTGCCGTCTCTTGTAGAGAATCCCCTAGGTCACCCCGCATCTCATGGGCGATCTTAATAAGCACCTTGAGCAAACACTGAACTAGCCCGTAGTCATTGACCACCTTGTTCAGATTGTGTGACGTCATTTTCTTGACTAGTTTCTCAATGAACCGCAACAATTGCAGACACAAGTGGAACTTATTAATCGAGATATTCAGCAGGCTTAGTATGAGAGGCACCGCACTCATTTGTTTCGGCGACAGATTAATCTGTTCTATGTAGTTCAGCTGCTCTTGTATGGGCAACCAATGGCAATCGGTTAAGAACATCACACAGGCGTTAGCAAGGTCCATACTTGGAGGGTA
>NW_007442667.1:0-408 GCF_000475195.1 Diaphorina citri
TTTTTTTTTTTTTTTTTAATAGCACTAAATTTTCATTTTCTGTGTTTTGTGCGAGTGCTTGTGGAATAGGCCCTAGTATTCAAATTGAGAATCAGAAGACTCTGAATTTAATACACTTTTCCATTGATCTTGGAGCCCGTTCCATAAAGCAAAATAGCACTTCCTTTCCTTTAGCTTCGATTTTCAACTAGCATTCGACAAAATCATCTTGAGGCTTTTTTATACAATCATGCTTTCAAGATCGAAATTCATATGCAAATGGGTAAAAATTTGTACATACGTTTTTTTTATCCTTTAAATGTTTAAATCACTACATGAGTTATAAAATAATCGATGTAATGGTGTAAGAACCTCTTTGAGTATCGGGTTTAAATACTACAACGAAACCATATCACATCACCAAGTCAT
>NW_007442668.1:0-408 GCF_000475195.1 Diaphorina citri
AGAGCTCCGAATTTTCTACATGATCATATTATGTAAGTTGAGAGAGAGGTGAAAAAGTAGACGTTCAGAGTTGTTCTAAGTTCTGGTCAATAAGAAATGCATACGAAAACGTATAAAAATGGCCAAACTTTCCTACTGTCTACAACTCTACGCCAAGACAACATGAGTCTGCAAACGGAGGTGAATTTCCCATCGCAGATATGTACCTATTACCAACCAAGGACTCGATTCGGCTTGATCCAGTATTTATGATTATGAGTTATGATTTGAATAATGTGAAAATATGATTCTAGATCTGCCTGCCTGATGACTGATAGGTGCCTGGAGTATTGATAACTATAAGGTGGAGATACCTTTTATTGTTCTTACCTTGTAAGTTGATAGTACTTGCTTGAAAAACGCTTTTTT
>NW_007442669.1:0-408 GCF_000475195.1 Diaphorina citri
AAGGTTTTGTTGAAATTTCAGATTGATCGGTTCATTATTTCAAAGTAATGACTCACATAATGTTACCAACATCATGAGAAGATGTGTTTGAGAAGACGCTACGATACACTCAGTTTTGCAAAATATGAGCCCTACAAGTAGGTCGATGGACAAACTTTGGTTGCACTATCTCAAATATTCAAAATTAAACAATTTATTTAGACATATCGAGATTCTCAAGAATTAGGCAGTAGGTACAACTTTTAAAACACAGAAGACCGAGAAATGTCGTCTTAACATGAGCGAGAAAAGACCAAAGCAAAAGAAGAAACAGGTGATGGAATGATGGCCATTGATATGTTTGAAGGTAAAGACGCCACTGGTTGACTATCTCCTGATCAATCCAGTTGATTGTCATCGCATAATAAA
>NW_007442670.1:0-408 GCF_000475195.1 Diaphorina citri
GTATTAAAAGCAGTTATGGTAAGTTTCCCACTAAGTAAGTTTTCTTTGTAGGTTAGCTTTCTACATTGGTAGTTGAAACCTTGAAGTTTTGTACCAACCTAGTTTTAACATACGCGAAAGATTTCAACATTGAGGAGGAGCTGATATAGGTAGGTACTAACTAGAAATAAGAAGGCTTTAGAATTTAGAATCAACCAAAAAAGTTTTGTCGTATTTTCCAACCTATTGCAAATTTGACGACAATATTTAAAATCAAGGGTTGCATGGAAATTCCGTTAGTACAATAATCCAGAAGATAGAAATTTTGTATTGCAATAATCCAGAAAAGATCTTAATATCCTTTCCAGAAGTGCAGCTGTAAAGAAAATTCAATCCAATGGTCATCAGGACTAAAAGAGATAATAATTA
>NW_007442671.1:0-408 GCF_000475195.1 Diaphorina citri
TCTGACTACAATGACCCTTCTTCAACTATTTGAGAAGCTCACAAGGTCAGTTTCAGCTTTTGTGTCCAAATGAACTTTGGTAATTAAATTTCGAATTTCTCAGAAGCAATTGTGTGACCCCGAACTCTAGGCGAATAATTTGACCGAGTCGTATGCTTTGTTATTCTCTATACATTATGAATTATGTTAGGAATGTCACATTGTAACTTAGCTTGTCCCTGTACATATTCGTTTTCTTTGTGCTCGTTTTTTCCCAAGAAAAATTGTACTTTTCCACAGGAAAATTTCTTTCACTTTCAGTCATAACAAATTTCATCCCTTAGTTAATTGTTTCTTTTGTTATAAATAATATAAAATAATAAGGGGACTTTAAATAGGTAGGTATCTCGAATATGATTTTCCCCAATG
>NW_007442672.1:0-408 GCF_000475195.1 Diaphorina citri
CCATGATAATTGAATCAACCGCTAAGCCGCCGACTCGAGGCTTATGCCAATTATGTTCGGGCTCTGTTGTTGACCTTATGTTGAATTTACCAATCGCTATTGAAACTCCTCCTCTATTCTAGTTATAATATAGAGCGAACTTTTGTTCAGCTTACAGTTGAAAACATAATCAAAACGAATTCTATAATTCCAATGAAAAACCGCATTCAATCAGAACTGATGAGGAGATGCAGATGAAATTGAACAGGTGAAAAATAAGGTGTGAAGTCTCTGATTCATGTAATCACCAGTGTAGGTGATCATTGGGATTTTAATATATCGTACAGGATTTCAATGTTATACCTACACCTACCCAAAAGATGTCTGATTTAAAACTGTCATATCCTCTTATTGATTTAAACACTTTTG
>NW_007442673.1:0-408 GCF_000475195.1 Diaphorina citri
AAATCATTTTTAGTGTTTGAATTGTTTTACCAAGTGTGTGTACCAACAAATAAGTTAATACAAACTTATTCCTTTGATATCTTTTAGACACCGTTATTAGTTCTGATGCATTAGTTATTAGTTCTGATGCAATTTTACTTCCTATTAAATTATACATTATTTTTGGCTTCCTACTTTCCGTACTTTCTTTCCAATAATTCTTCCTCTAAATAAGACACCACTATCGAATGAAACATTAGCGCCTGGGGTAGCAGCGTGTTTCTCACACTGGTTAGGTGAATAGGTGCGTGTTACCTTGTCTCTTATGGGAAATAATACGTTTCCTATCTGCAACAAATAGACACGCTAGGACAAGGAAAAATCAGACTGGAAATACTACCAGCACGCAATAGAGAAAGCGAGGGAGGA
>NW_007442674.1:0-408 GCF_000475195.1 Diaphorina citri
ACATAGGTAAATTCTTATGTAATGTCATTGACTTTCCTAACTCCTATATAGGTTCTCCTTTCACTCTACCCGAGGAAGCAAGGAAGCCGTGCCTTACTTGAGAATTGTGACAATGTAGGACTGTCCAGATATCAACCGCGCACAAGATTGCTTAACTTCAGTGATCCGTATGGTACTGTTGCATACAATTTACAGGCGAGATATGGCGCGCGTCGTCTCCCTCCATGTTATAAGGCCTAATAGTAAGCGTTTTAACTGCCAAGAAAGACATGCAATCCTGTTATCAGACTATCACTGTTTACGTAATGGGATATGTCCTAGTGACAGTATTATTGATTATGGCATCGTTTGACTAAGGGCGGGGGCCACAAAGTGAGTTTAAACTCTGTTTAAGTTTTAATCTCGGTT
>NW_007442675.1:0-408 GCF_000475195.1 Diaphorina citri
TTTATTTAGTCATTGTTTAGATACCAGGTGTGAGCTGCGGAAATTTTACCAACTTTTGCGACAGTGTATGCCTGAAAGTAGGAATAAATAACTGTAAGTGCTTCATTCTTGTACCTAGAAAAATGTGCCCTGGTAACCGAATTTTCAATGAAAAAATTACTGAATGAAATAAGTTTATGGTCAATTTGTCTTACTTTGGAGTAAAGTACATCTTGTATCTGCCTGCAAAATGCCCATGGGTAGAATTTGGCTTTTTCAAGCCGAAAGTTTGTACTTTTTGTAGGACATCGAATGTATTCAATAAATTCATACCCAGCAGCATTTACCTAATCTTTCTCGAAATCATCTTCTCGTATGCTCCCCATCTCCCGACAAAATCTGACATCTCAATCCCCCCCGAACCCATGA
>NW_007442676.1:0-408 GCF_000475195.1 Diaphorina citri
TTAGGTCCACTGGTAAAACAGCACTTCCCAAACCGTGACCAAAAGTAGTCCAAGAGAAACCAGTAAATTCGACCAAAAACGTGAAATTTTGGAAAATATTGAAGAAATTTTCTCATAGAATTCCATGCTCGATCGGACTTTTGGGGCCTTGTATCCTAACTACCGTACGGTTAATCTGATTTTGCTGAAATTTGAAAATCATGTTAAACACCTAAAGGACATTTCCTTAGTAGATTTTGAGCTCAGTCGATTCTTCGAGTTTTACAGTTCACTGTACAACACTCCAGTACCTGTGAAGAATAGACCCCTGGTCGAGGTCTCTGGTGGTGACACATCACAACTGGTACCGAAGGCTAACCAGAGGCATCATCCAATACAGAATATTGAGAACCGCAGCTGATCTAGACT
>NW_007442677.1:0-408 GCF_000475195.1 Diaphorina citri
TTTAAGGGCGCTCGCGCTCAGGTGTAGGACATCTCCGGATGGTCTATATCCGAATCTCATGAAACTGAGTGTTCTTCTTCTTTCGGTCTTCCAAAATTAAGCTCTGAATGGCGAAACTTTAACCCGGAATAAAGGATGACCGTACTTTTCAGGGAACCCAGCCCAGGGTTATTTTCGATCTACATCCTATAGTGAACCCCTGTGCAAAGTTTGAGCCACCTAACCCGGAAGGTAAATAAAAACTCTAATTAATTAATAAATAATTTTCACGTTCTGAATTTATTATTGAAAAAACTATTATGATTAATATGAGTATAAACAATGTGTACAAATACGAGCTGTGCCCTAAATCACCAAAGTATGGAAAAGTATTTACAATTCCATATTTCGATATGATTCGTCCAAATT
>NW_007442678.1:0-408 GCF_000475195.1 Diaphorina citri
CCAGAGGGAGAGAGAAACATCTATCGAATAGCTAAATCAAGAGAAAAGGCCAAGAAAGATTTCACACACATCAAGGAAGTGAAAGATAAAGATGGAAAAGTCCTTAAGAGTGAAAAGGAAATCAAGGAAAGATGGAAAGACTATTTTAACACCCTGATGAACGAAGAAAATCCAAGGATAGTTTGTGAGAGAGGAAAGGAAAATCAAGGAGTTGTAATGGATATTGAAAGAGAAGAAGTGGTAGCAGTTCTGAAGCGAATGAAAAACAACAAAGCTACAGGGCCTGACGAAATCCCAATTGAGGCCTGGAAGAGTCTTGGTGAAGAAGGAGAGGAAATTCTACTGGGAATGATGAGAGAAGTGTTTCGTGAAGAGAGGATACCAGATGAGTGGAGAGACAGTGTGGTA
>NW_007442679.1:0-408 GCF_000475195.1 Diaphorina citri
TTACAAATATGCAAGTAAAACCTTGTTTAAATTTTCGTTACCTGCATCTTTGAGTAGTAATAATTATGTTTATCTAGAACTTTAAACTGCTTGTTTGAAATGTCTGAAAAGCTACCCTTTTTTACCTGTCTTACATATTATTTTTGAAACTTCAAAATTTGGCTGTGGTCAAAAGGAAGATTTTGCAACCAAAATTAGCGTCCCATTAACTGAACTCTTTAACGTTTTTTGACGAAAAATCGTTTCTGCGCATGTGCAGTTAACGGGACTGTGTTACTTTTGGTTGCAAAAACTTGCTAATATGTTGATATTTTACTTAATCATACACTCTTGCTAACTCTTCTTCGTAACTATATCTTCCCTTATTTCTCTTTTGCAGGCAAATTCCAAACGATCTACATCAAATGT
>NW_007442680.1:0-408 GCF_000475195.1 Diaphorina citri
CAATCATTTGGACAGATGGGATATTAGAAAAACAGAGGAGCCACATAATCTTACCACCAAGAAACAAACACATTGACAATAAAATTATCCTGACTTAATGTTTCCGAACACATACAAGTTTCATCCAGCAACACACAAGTAGAATTACATTACTGAGAAACATCAGTGGGGTCAATGAACTCTCTTCTCGCAGCATTAGGGTTCAATGAACCCTGTGCCATCAGCAAGGTCGAAAACACGTGGATTGAGGAATTCAGAAAAGTGTAATAGAAGAGTGCAATGTTTTGTATTGCCCTCGGAGAAAGATGATGAAGATCTATTGAATTTACAAGGTTAACCTAACCTGATGAACTCTCGAAACTCGAATTGAGTTCTAGTTTCTGATCAGAGTGGGAGTAGAATAGAATA
>NW_007442681.1:0-408 GCF_000475195.1 Diaphorina citri
ATCAATTAACGTTAAAAAGTTCCGTCAACGGGACGCTAATTTTGTTAGCAAAATCTAGCTACTATTATAATAAATATTTTTTTGCCCGGGGCAAACGGAACTGGATTAAACCTAAACCCCCTGTGAACTCCCCTGTCCTCAAGTTTGAACATAATATTATGTAGAAGATATACATATACCTATATATATCAATCTTTTATTAGACGAACTGCTCAACTATTGAGTTGCCAATGGAGGAGTTGCAAATGGGTAAAAATTATGAATAAATGGTCGATTCCTATGTAAAAAGTTGGGAAAAATCCAAATCTGAGGTCAAAACTCCGAAAAAAAAACTGTAAACGATCGAAAATTCAATTTTCATTTTCCGTTCTAATGAAGATGTGTGACGTCAGACTTAACGCAGTTGCT
>NW_007442682.1:0-408 GCF_000475195.1 Diaphorina citri
GAGAACGAACATTATCCCATCAGGATAAAATCCGCCCCGGGCGGGAATCGAACCCGCGGCCTAGGGCTTACAAGGCAGCTAACTAACTAGGCTGGCGAATAGTATGTCATTCGGTGATTATTCAACCTGAATTCTAAGACCATCAGCAGGTCGAAGACATAGGTACCTACTTTATATATTTAATATGTAGTTTAATTTTCAAATGATCAGTGTTTCACCGCCGTTTTTATTTCGTAGCTAATAAAACATCTGCTACATATACATTAGACGCATGTGGTCTGTGTCGTAACATGCCTATCCCGTAGTATGACCCATCAGATGGGCGAGAAGAGACACAATACTTCCCATTTAAGGGCTGAGTCAACACGAGAACACCGGAAAGTAACCCGTTGAAATTTTTGCAGTCGA
>NW_007442683.1:0-408 GCF_000475195.1 Diaphorina citri
TTAGAAGAAATATGATGTCGTCTCGACTTTGGCTTTGAACCTTTGCTACTGAAAGATGCCAACGAGAGAAGCGTGAAGTCTCCGAGTGTTGACGATGCGAGGGAGAGATGAGAGGGGTAGTTGCTTAGACCTTGAATAGGGTTACGGTTTTGGATTTGATAGGTAGGTGATTTGGTAATGTGTTACAATTAAACTTATGCTAAGAATATGTACAGGTAATAAAAGGTAAGTAAGTAAACGACCGCGGATCTAGACTTGGCTTAGTCTAGGGTCTGAGAGATTGGTTATGATATGAATATGGATATTTACAAGTGATAAAACAATAAGCAGGAGAACGACCGCGGATCTAGACTTGGCTTAGTCTAGGGTCTGTGAGCTTATGTGTGATAAGAGAGACGACCGTGGATC
>NW_007442684.1:0-408 GCF_000475195.1 Diaphorina citri
ATACCTTTTTCACATCCACTAACCATAATAATTCCCTACTCCTCCCCTCCCCTCTCCCTCTTTTCCTAGTCTTGTAGATACTAGAAAGTGTGTACTTTTGGCACATCCACTAAAAATATTTCTCTCCTATCTCTCTCAAGGAATTATTATAATAAAGTTAACCAAACTGGAAAGAAAAAAAATGTTTCACGAGGACTGAACTGGTTTCCAGAATTTTTTTGTTCCCTTTTTTTCCTTCTTGATATCTAATTTCCTTACCTCCCTCCTCCTCCTCCTCCTTCTCTGCCTGTATTTCCCACACCAATTTCCTCTTTTTTTTTCATTTTCCATTTTTTTTTTTACCCCAGAAAAAAAGACAGAAAAAGTGCATTGGTATAAATTGGTTTATTTCTGAAATGCGGCGCAGGT
>NW_007442685.1:0-408 GCF_000475195.1 Diaphorina citri
TGTCTGTCTGTCTGTCTGTAAACAAAATATCTCGAGAACGGTAAGAGCTAGAGACTTGAAATTCGGCATGCAGGTGAAAAATGTGACAAGGATGCGACACGAAACTTTTGGTTAAGATCGGTGCAACGGTTGGCGGCATTTTACCGCTTTTTGGCGTTTCGGTGTAATTTAACAATATCTCGGGAACGGTATAAGCTAGAGACTTGAAATTTGGTATGTAGTTCACAAATGTGAGTGTAATTTAACAATATCTCGGGAACAAACGGGATAAGCTAGAGACTTGAAATTTGGTATGTAGTTCACAAATGTGACAAGGATGCAACACAAAACGTTTGGTTGAGATGGTTGCTTCGCTTGGCGGTATTTTGACCGCTTTTGGACAGATTTCGACCGTTTTTTGGCGGTTTT
>NW_007442686.1:0-408 GCF_000475195.1 Diaphorina citri
TCTTCTTTGTGTCTTTACCATCCATGTGCACCTCGAATGAAATGGACTTTCGTAGAACAGAGTATGTAAAGAGAATTAGGAACCAAAAGAACCCATTGATAACTGAGAGAAAGGAGTTAATAAAAGGCGGCGAATCCGTAATCATCGTCAGATGTGGGAAAAAAAACTGAGAATAATCGGTGTATAAATAGAACTCGTGTTTACGAAACACATCAAACCAGCATAATGGAAGATGAAGGGAGGACAAAGACCCATAAAGCCATTGAAAGCCTCTCCCAAAGGAAAACCTTGAGAAATGGAAAGTAGAAAAAAATCTAGAGTTGAAAAGACGAAGAAGAGGAAAAGAAAGAAGAACAAGAGGAGGAAGAAGAAGAAAAAGGCGAAGAAGAAGAGGAAAACACACACATG
>NW_007442687.1:0-408 GCF_000475195.1 Diaphorina citri
GGAGGCGGAGGCATTTCAGGTTGGGAGCTGCCACTAGGGCGGCGTGCAAGAGGTTGCGGTCTGGAAAAATGGAGAAAGAGGGTTGTCAGAAACAATCCATAAAATTTATTGATGAGCTGCCCAAAGTTTGGGTTGCCAGATCACACGGCACTCAGACAGAATTAGAACAGTGGCGTAGTCTAGCTAGACGTTCGCCTGGAGGCGTGTCCTCAATCCTAAGGGTTAGGTTGTAGAGAACGACTCCTCCATAACCCTCGCCTAGTGGTTATCTTCCACCCAAGAGTTTATTATCATTATTATTAGCCAGCCTTGTTAGTTTGGTGGGTAGCTCGCTAGCGTCTGCCTTGTAAGCGCTAGGTCGCGAACTATTTTCCAACATATAAGGTCTGGTCTCGGAATGGCTGGCTT
>NW_007442688.1:0-408 GCF_000475195.1 Diaphorina citri
TGTCACATGGGATAGTGTGTGGATACGTACACTTAGGTACAGTGAAACCTCGATATAACGAAAAATAGATATTTTTTTATTAGAGTGCAAAAAAAAAAGATTGTAGTAAAATAGACATGTAATGAAATTTTGGGCATTTCCCTTGGACTTCCTTATATCGAGGTTCCACTGTATACGTATTCCACTATTCTAATTTGACCAAACGAAACAAGATGTATAACTTTTAACAAGCTGTTGTTGTTTAATATCTACATACCTATCTACTTAAAATAGGAACACCCCTCCCCGTCGACACATCCTCTTCAGTTTGTGCCCCTCCAGAACCAGAAGCCATTATCCGCCCATGGAAACGACTGCTTCCTCCATTTTTCTCTTATTGTTCCCTGGCCTAGGTATGCCATAGCATTT
>NW_007442689.1:0-408 GCF_000475195.1 Diaphorina citri
CTTTTTGTTTAAATTTTGCACTCTAAATTTCGCACTTTGCAAAAGTTGTATTAACGGCGCGAACGACATACTACCAATCGTAGCTATAGTTAAAGCGCCTTACCGGAAAAAAAAGTTGTATTAATGTCCAGTTTTTCGTCATCACAATCTTCAACACTGAAACTTTTGCAGAGTGTGAAAAGTTACTTACTTTACGTTCTCTGTACTTAAAGCCCGATTCCCACTAAAGTTCAGGTCATCTACATATTACAAATAATAGCTACCAAATAGGTAAGACCTTGTTTAATTTGTGAGAAGGGACTTTTCAGTCTCGTGTTCTGTTCTACATTACATACTTAAGTAATCCCCTGTAAGCCAGCCTAATTAGCTTGGTTGGTAGCTCTTCTGCTTTGTAAGCGCCAGGCCGCG
>NW_007442690.1:0-408 GCF_000475195.1 Diaphorina citri
TGCATAGCGAACACTTATATCAGAGGAGGATTGTCGAGCTGACACTTGTGTGAAAGTGAGAAATGGAACCACACTTAGGATAAGATGGAGGAGCTTCATGTTTTACAACTGATACAAAATGAAACCAGAAACTGAACATATCGAGTAATTATACATCTAACCTAAGTTACCTATGAGTTATCAGTGATATGAGTCATGAGCTCATCAAATATTTTATGGTGTAATTTTATTAGAATCAGTTATGTGTCGTGATATTTTTCAGAGAAGCTATGTACCTATATACAGTATCTATAATATAGATGGATTCATACTGACGGCTCGAAGAATACCCTTGCAACTGAGGAAAAGATTCGCGAAATGCTTTATGGGTCAGAGACATGGACACTAAGAAAGAAAGAAGAAAACTAT
>NW_007442691.1:0-408 GCF_000475195.1 Diaphorina citri
GGGCACGGTTTTGTATACCAACGGAGGTATGAAACTTGATCGTTGTTCATTTTGAGAATTTATGCCCACCATTTTGAGTTCATTTTGAGACACGAATTTATGCTCAGACAGACCGCGGTCTCACAGACCTATCTTTTTCCGCCACACACGTTAAGATATATATTCTGACAAACCCAGGTCTATGCTGTGTCTGTGAGACCGCGGTCCGTATTTGAGAATTTGACCACAATAATAAAGTGTCTATTGGTGGAGAACGCCTCGGGTGTTAACCTCGCTAATGGTTCACCTTCTTTCCGTCCAGCGTCCATTATTATAAAAGTTGTCGTAATGGAAGTGCGACGGTCTGGCTGGGGGACGTTAAACAGGGAGTAGACCAGCTTGAATTTCCCCTTGCTAAAGAAATAGCAA
>NW_007442692.1:0-408 GCF_000475195.1 Diaphorina citri
GCTGAAGTGTTATTAGAAAATCAGTTATTCGTGGGAAACAAGGGAAAGAGCTGTAATGAAAAGAATCTTAAGAGCAATAAAAATATCATACAGGTTTACATTGCACTCATCAATTACCTGCACTATATTGCACTCCGAATTCCTATCATTAAATTCACTTTCCAAAGCATTGCTAATGTTGAGGGTTTTCAGAAGAAAATGGAAAAAAAGACCAAGTGACTATTGTTCATGTTTATTTCCTCGTAAAACTATTTTTAGCATAATAATGTTTGAGCAAAAGAGAAAGCTCAAAAAAGAACACAGGCATAGTGTTTACATGAATTAGTAAAAAGTTTTGAAGCTTTCAAGAAGCCATAAAAAAGTTTTAGCATTAGAAATGAAAGTACGTGAACTAATTGCTGAAACAAA
>NW_007442693.1:0-408 GCF_000475195.1 Diaphorina citri
CACCTTCCACAATCCCACATTAAGTCACCTTCTGGAGCGGTCGTTGCAAAGGGGATCAACTGTTTTCTCGAACACAATTGCTGGATCATCGTGAGAACAACTGGACCATCGGATGATGATTAGGTCTCACCCTGTATAGTAAGTTCCTTTTGTGTGTTTCTCCTCCATTGTGTCTAGCTCATCTTTGTGACCTTTGTCCTCCGGGATATTTTTCTTAGAACAAAAGACTAGACAAAAGAAAATTAATAGAGCGAAAGAAAGAGAACAAAATGTGAGATGAAGAGGAGGGGTTGAGAGGATGTGTGAAATATGTTTAGCACTCTAATGATAGTGTGTCGACGGATTATCCCTGCTCCTAGGTAAGATTATCACTAGGTGTACTCAAAGTAGGTATTATCTGCCAAAAAA
>NW_007442694.1:0-408 GCF_000475195.1 Diaphorina citri
GAATAGAATAGAATAGAATAGAATATACCTTGTTTATCCTGCTCGAATGAGACTAAAAAGTCCCTTTACCCCAGCAGTGTAAACAAGGTCTCGTGTATTTTATGTGCACAACAACATAAACGGAAGTATGTAACTTACTAGTCGTTTCAGTGTAGAATAGAATAGAATACTTATACCTTGTTTGTCCTGCTCGAATGAGACTAAAAAGTCCCTTTACCCCAGCAGTGTAAACAAGGTCTCGTGTATTTTATGTGCATAACAACATAAACTGAAGTACCTATGTAACTTACTAGTCGTTTCAGTGTAGAATAGAATAGAATATGGCTTGTTTATCCTGCTCGAATGACTATACCGGAACGGAGAGCGTCTCAAAAAGGGGCCCCTAATACTGGGCTCGTAGACTCTCGT
>NW_007442695.1:0-408 GCF_000475195.1 Diaphorina citri
CAAGATATTCAAGTTGAGAATTTCAAGAAAAACAAGCACCATACTCAGCTTACTCTTACTGAAATTAAAGTGAGTTCTATAGTTCTAATTTCCTTTCTTGAGCCTTCCTTTAAAATGAGCAAAATCCATTACATGACTGACTTGCAATACATGTGTAGAACTTTGGGCATGAAACAACCCAATAATAAGAATAGAAAACATTAAAACTTGGGCTAAAAAAATAATTGGTTGGCATAGAATAAAGGGATTTATTAATCATAGTTATAACTGTTATAAGATAGGTAAGTAGCTGAAAAAAATATGTTGAAAAAAAGAAGAAAAAAAAATCATAGGTAAATAACCCAATCAAAATTTTAAATTTTCATCACCTTATTCACAGCGACTGCAACCAACCACTAACACTTATGA
>NW_007442696.1:0-408 GCF_000475195.1 Diaphorina citri
CTCTCTCTCTCTCTCTCTCTCTCTCTCTCTCTCTCTCTCTCTCTCTCTCTCTCTCTCTCTCTCTCTCTCTCTCTCACAGGGCTTTATTTCATCATGCTAACCTATTACCTGCTCAGCACTAGAAGAGTAAGAAGAGAACTAGGAGGTGGAAGTGCCTACTCCCTTGCCAAAGAAATAGAAAATGTTGATATGTTGACTGGGTAGGCCCAAAAGCAATCACCCTATAACAGTGGTTCCCAAACCATTTGCCATCACGGCACCCTTTTTAAGTCTACTTTCGGTACCCCCCCTCATGTGAAGATGGACAAAAGCAGAATACAAAATAGAATTTATTTTTTTTTTATACCTATGTTTTATTCAGAATGTTCAATCCGATAGAACAAGTTTTTTTTTTTATATATATAAAAA
>NW_007442697.1:0-408 GCF_000475195.1 Diaphorina citri
TCTGATTGGTTGTGTTATTGTACATGTCTTCACCCGGTATGATTTCGTGTGTTGAGATTTTCTAAAGAGGCACAACTTTGCACATGGACACAACTTGGGTGTAATGGGAAATCTGAATCTGGTAATACTGTCATCCAATTTATTTTGCATGCAAAAAATTCGCCTGGCTCTTAGGAAGTTATAGTAAATATTAGTCCTCTTACATATCTACTATTATCACAGATGTGTGTCATTATTTGATCTTCAAATGTCGATCAAAATTAGATTTTCCTAGTACACACCTAACTATATTTTTCTTCCTTTTTTGGTCGTAAAGTGACCCATTTCAGAAGGATGTGAAGTTGAAATATAATCCATGGTAAGCGTGACTAGCACCACGGTACCTATTCAAGAACCAAGTCGTATTAT
>NW_007442698.1:0-408 GCF_000475195.1 Diaphorina citri
GTCCCGAAATCGAAGAGAGAAGGAAGCCAGGATAGGAGAAAGCCAGCCGTTCCGAGAACGAACATTATCCCATCAGGAGGATTTTATCCGCGGCCTAGCGCTTACAAGGCAGATGTCGCGAACCAAAATCGATATCTTAGTTTTTGAATTTTAGCGCTCTTTAAAATCGTTTGTTTACTTTCTGAATGAGGGTGTGAACATCACACGATTTCCTAAGGCTTAATGTAGCTTTAAAAAATGTAGAAAGAAAAAAAATGAGGTCAGAAAATCAGAATGAAAAGAAGAAAGTTTGTAAAGTTTAAAGAATAGCAATTAAGATTTTCTGTATTTCCAAAATTAGCTTGCGAATCAGTCATTCCTGACATAGGTAATCCTAGCGATTCACTATCAAAAGTCAAATCTCCTAAA
>NW_007442699.1:0-408 GCF_000475195.1 Diaphorina citri
TCTAACATGTAACTCTTGTGATCCGGAACTTTCTGGTCAGTCTGTAAAAAGAAGTATTCAATAGATCAGTTGCGCTTATTTGAGTGATGTTTCAAAGTCATAGAGCAGGAAAAATGAGGACCAACGGAATTTTTCTTTTTCTTCTACTAGATCCCGAGATAAATCGATTTAAAAAATACCGGTAAATCGTGAACTTTGACGTCACGGCATACACTCCCGTAGGCGATGACGTCACATCAAATGTCCCGAGCAAAGCTCCCTCGCAGGCAACGCATTAATGTGCTCCTCCGCTTCTTTCTGCTCCTCTCCTAGCGCACTTGCATAGTGGCACTACCTAACGGACGAAAAAAAAACAACTGCGTAAAGTCTGACGTCACACATATTTGAACTCTTTCATTAGAACGGAAA
>NW_007442700.1:0-408 GCF_000475195.1 Diaphorina citri
AAATTTGGTTGGTCTGCGGTCACCTAGCCACTTCGGCCATTGGTCACAGAATAGGCAATACCCCTGCGGGCAAAGCCATTGGTGGTACGTGGCAGGGACCAACATAAATAACCCACTTATCTCCTCCATGTCTGTTTGCCTTGTATGGCACATACCAGAGTGAAATTTGCAACTTATTTTACTTCAGTCAAACCTGGATAAACTGGAATCCAAGGGAGAGGTGACTTTTTCTAAGCTGTTGGAAAGTTTCTGAAAAACATTAAGGATCAAGCTCAAACCTGGATAAGATGGAATACCTACAACCTAAAAGGGACAGACGACTTTTTCTACATTTTAAAGGTTTTGACATTGAAGTTAAACCTGAATAAACTGGAATCCAAGGAACAGACGACCTTAGCTTTTAGTTTT
>NW_007442701.1:0-408 GCF_000475195.1 Diaphorina citri
TGAATTTTCGACCTTTTAAAGTTACTTTTTTGGAGTTTTGACCTCAGATTCGAATTTTTCACAACTTTTTACGTAGGAGTCGACCTTTTATTAATAATATTTTCCCAATTGCAACTGCTCCATTGTAAAATTTGGTAGCGAAAACCAAATGTCAGTCCAAAGCAAGGCAAGAAAGAAATAGATGCTCGCTTAAACTTAGTTTAAGGTAAATCTTGCAAACTTTTTAGCCAATCAGATTCCTTAATCCTGAGGTTGTGGTCCGAGCCATAAGTAATCTAAGCAAAAATCATAAAATATCAAAGAGCAAGAAGAATTTGATGACAAAAAAAATATCTCACGCCCTTAGTAAAGAAGGTTCTCCATGAAGCAATAGATTTTGAATGAGTGCCAAATGCGAGCAAACAATTT
>NW_007442702.1:0-408 GCF_000475195.1 Diaphorina citri
TTTTTTTCGATGAGTTACAGCGTTTTTTGTAAACATACTTTTCAAGGATTTAGATGAAAAATTGAAAACTTTAAAGTTTGTTAAATATCTCAGTTTGATGATTTTCATTTATTCCCCTTTTTGCACCCAGCTCCTCAATTGTTACCTGCAGGAGCTGCACCCAGAAGGTCCTGCTTGTTGGCATACACCAGTAGGGGCACTCCAGTCAACTTTTCATCGGATAGGAGCTCATGTAGTTCAAACCCAGACTCTTCAAACCTCTTCACATCCGCGCTGTCTATGACGTAAATCTGTCGGGAGAGGAAAGAGTAGAAATTGTAGTTTATTCTTCAAGCCTCGGTGGTGTAGTGGTCAAGGCGCTCGCCTGGTAAACAGGAGGGCGTGGGTTCAATCCCAGCCGAGGTATGG
>NW_007442703.1:0-408 GCF_000475195.1 Diaphorina citri
GATGTCAACTCAGATTTGACACCTCCATTAGCTTTCCACAGAACTCACACAGCTTCATCTTCCTTGAACTGATCTCGTCATCTCGTACCGACACAGACACACGTTAGATATCTCAAACAAGGCAATCCAGCAGGGACTATAGAGACACTGACTACTGACTTGATGACAGTAGACAAAAAAGAGTAGGTACTTTATAGTAGGTAACAGAAACACTCACTTGTGACTTGAATTAGCGCAAGAATGAAAAGAGGTTGAGAAAACTAATTACCTATTAGGTAAGTACCTAAAGTACCTACGAAAAACGAAATTTTACTTCAAATTCTTCAAAAGTTCAAAAGTTGTGAGGTCTTGACAAACAGAAAATAAAATTACAAGTCAAAAATAAACAAAGAATTTATGGTGGGAAAG
>NW_007442704.1:0-408 GCF_000475195.1 Diaphorina citri
TTCCGAGAACGAACCTTATCCGGCGGGAATCGAACCCACGACCTAGCGCGTACAAGGCAGACGCGCTAGCCTCCAAGCTAAATAAGCTGGCTGAAATCCTTGTAGGTAAGTGCTAGGTCACGGGTTCGATTCCCGCCAGGGGCGAACTCCTAAACAGATAAGGTTCATTCTCGGATCGGCTGACTTTCTCCTATCCTGTCCTCCTTCACCCTTCCATTTCAGGACGTTTAGAAAAAAAAAAAAAGACAGAGAGAGTGAGAGAGGTCAATGGCCCTTGGAGAGAACTTACTAATAGGTCCGGGTGTAAAATGGAGTAGATAGAGGGAGGAATAGAAAGCCTCATTGCCAAAACACATGGAGAATAGGATAGGTTTGGATGTATAGTACAGTCGCATGATGGGATTGCCA
>NW_007442705.1:0-408 GCF_000475195.1 Diaphorina citri
TCCTTGTCACATTTGAAAGATACGTACCAAATTTCAAGTCTCTAGCTCTTACCGTTCTCGAGATATTTTGTTTACAGATAGACACACAGACAGACACACGGACCAATGGCTGAAACTTTGGATTTAGGCTCTAGGGACCTCAAAACGTGTTTTGGCACTAAAATCTGACCATCGAAATTTTGACCCGATTACATTACTTTCCTTCCTATAGGATAAGGAAAGTAAAAACCCATATCCGAAGTCCGAAAAGAAAAAGAAGAGGACTAAACAAGATATACTCAACATCAACAATCACCAAACAAACTGAATGAACCACATCTGAAGAACAAGAAGAAAGAAGACACCAGGAGAAAGAATCGGGCAAAAAGAACAAGGAAGAGAGCAGGAGAAAGAACTAGAGAACAGCAG
>NW_007442706.1:0-408 GCF_000475195.1 Diaphorina citri
GCTCATTCCCGTTCCTCCTGCTTTATTTTGTTTTATTTAAAGTGGTTTTTCAGTCAGGATGATGTAATAAAGACACTAAAATGAATATAAATTGACTGAATTGCCTGCACAGACCCATTGGAGCTGAGTTTAGAGGGGAAGCTAAGAAGGGTGTGAAGGAAAACGTAATAAAATGAGAAGTGAAAAAATAATCATTTGTCTTGCTTGCTGACTAAAAAGAACTCAAATGCCACTTTTTTCTCCTGCTTCTTCTTTTTTGAAGGTTAAGAACTTTTTTCACTATGCCATTTCGCTAAAATTTAAGCCAGCTCCTCAATTTCAGTATCCTTATTACGAGACATTCGCCAGCAGGACATCATGAAAGCCTCTCTTTATCGCCCTAAAGAAGCTGTAAAGAAAGTCCCAGTC
>NW_007442707.1:0-408 GCF_000475195.1 Diaphorina citri
TTATCGTGGCTTATGAAACCTTCCTTAATACGTTGAGCAAGCATGGAATGCGTGGGCAGCGTGAGAACATTGATAAATTAATACTTCATCCAGGAGTATTCAGTAAGATATCTTATGCTAAAAGACCAGTCTTCGATTCAGGATTCTGGTAAATTCAGGAGAAGGGTCTGTCACTCCAGACAAAAGAGGTTGTCCTCAACTTTCTTGATAAGTACTACATACTTGTAGGTACACTTTATTCAAATTTGCAAGGCATATATTCAAAGACCAGGAAGGAACGCCGGTAAAGGATATTATAGAGGGGACAATAGAAGGAGTTGTCACGTGGTTCTTTGAAAATAGAACATTGGAACGAATTTATTTTGTGTAGACTCACCAGAGTGAAAATCAAGACTGAGGATTGAATCA
>NW_007442708.1:0-408 GCF_000475195.1 Diaphorina citri
GACTATCGATGGCAATCGCCAAGGAGTTGGAAAGTGCGTTTGGAGGCTGGGTACCACCAAGCAATGTTCTGTGATAAAATTGGACTTCGACACGACAAAAGATCGTGTTCGTCCAGATTATGTATTTCTCAGATTATTTTCAAAGTAATCTCACTATACCAAAGTTCCAAAGTATTACCTTATTTATTTTTGTAATCCGCGGTACAATGACATTTCGTTTCAGTGTTTAAAACTTTAAACCATAGTTGGTATGATTTGAGAGTAATCTTCTGTGTCCTGTATGACCTGTGATGTTCACAATGTATGACCTGTGATGTTCACAATGCTATTTACAAGAATCTCCATATCAATCTTGGAAGATTGAAGGGTAGCACATTTCTTCTACCTAACTTTTAGTTGTTACAAATA
>NW_007442709.1:0-408 GCF_000475195.1 Diaphorina citri
GAAAATGTAGTCCAGACATCTTAATCTTATCAGTACTTTTTGAAACAGGGCATATCTTATCAGTACTTTGAACGTTTTCTAGGATAAGCCGTTTAGTGTCTTGCAAACGAGTACCTATCACAAATATGTATTGCAAAGTTTAAACTACAGGTAAGTTGCTATGACTTATATCTACTTAAGTATAAATCTCCATTTGTTCTCGAGGTATCGAACAATCAACCCTTAAGTTACAAGACTTATACGAGCCAGACTGATGAATTGGTGCAACCCGGTGCCCCCTATAGGAAACAATACAGATTAAGATACAGATAATTATTTATCGAAGTGCACAGATAAAGATTTACATGGGCAAAAGATCCAACTTTCGATCGAAAGGAATCTAAGGAATCGAAAAGACTTCTTATAATG
>NW_007442710.1:0-220 GCF_000475195.1 Diaphorina citri
GACCTATATATCAAATTAAAGGTCTTTTTACCAGGAACACGAAAATGGTGGTGCTTTTTTTTTTTGCTAGGGAAGTCTCCAAAAAACCAAAAAAACTGGTTTTTGGGGGATTTTTTTCACATTTTCTCACACAAATGAGCTCATTACAATAGTAATAAAAAGGTATAAGGGACGGACTATTGTATTCGCTTCGGTGTCGTCTGTCACTCTGTCATTCTGT
>NW_007442711.1:0-408 GCF_000475195.1 Diaphorina citri
ATTTTGATATGGAATTTAACTGTACTGAGCAGTCCCTTGACAGATTTCTATCCAATGTATAAAAGTCAGTAATTTAACTAAAACTATGTAAGAATTCTGTACCTAGGATATGTAAAGATAGTAGTCGTATCAGTTTGTTGTTCGTTCGTCAGTCATAAGTTCAATTGCGTCATGAAATACATATTCCTTCAAATCTCAAAAGAAACATCTCACATCTTTGTCGTCAAGTAATTCAGTTGGTAATCTCATTAGGAGAGCTCCAAACAAGTAGTGTTCTCAGAGCGCAATACGGATATGTTAAAAAGGCTATCAAAACTACTAGGTGCGATTAAATCGGGAGAAAGATTAGTGAAATAAATAGATGGATAGACATTGAAGAAATTTTCGTCTAGTTTCAAGTTATGGTCT
>NW_007442712.1:0-408 GCF_000475195.1 Diaphorina citri
ACCAAAAAATGTACCTGTCTGAAGTACCTGAAAATTAGGTACAGGTAAAGTCACTTCTACAAAGAAAGAAAAAAAAAATACCTTGGTATCAGTTGAATAATTATTTAATAATTGACTGATAACCTATGCACCTAGGTACAAGGTACATCACAACACTGCCAATAAAACAAGGTTTGAATCCCAACCTGTTCATTAAAATTATTGGTCCCTTTGTAAAACAGTTTTTACTGTGCTAGGTAGATATCACAATAATTTATTTTCTGAACTTTCGGTCAATTACAACATAACTTTACAGTTTGGTAGGTACTTACCCCCAGGAACTTTCTTATATAGCTTTCTTGGATTTCGCCCACTACCTACTGTCTTCACTACTACAGGATTTAATGTCACTTGCAAACAAAAACTGTT
>NW_007442713.1:0-408 GCF_000475195.1 Diaphorina citri
CCATTGGTTCTGGAGATATAAGTTGCATTGTCTTCTTTTAAGTTATTCACAGTTGGTTCTAGGTATCCGCGGTTTGTTTGCGGTATTCGCAATGAGTTCGCGGTTTGTTCGCGTTTTTCGCAAGTCGTTCGCGGTTTGTTCGCGTTATTCGCAATGTGTTCGCGGTATTCGCAAGTCGTTCGCGGTATCCGCGGTTAGTTCGCGGTATTCGCGACTTGTTTGCGGTATTCGCAATTTTGTTCCCGGTATTCACGATCGATTTCTCGTGAAAAGTTACATAGGAAGGACTCCTTGATAATGGTAAATACTCCAATGGGAACTCTTGTTATTCTATAGATTATGTTGAAATATTTGGAGATATCACAGAGAGGAGAGAGGGAACAGAGAACCTTCCAGTCTGAAATCAGA
>NW_007442714.1:0-408 GCF_000475195.1 Diaphorina citri
GAGGGGGGAGAGGGAGAGAGGGGGGAGAGAGAGAATACAATATGTCACACGTCTCCAATCCGGTGGAGGTGTGTAGCGTCCCGACAACTCAAAAAAGGTTGCGTCAGGTAGTGGGGCACACTAGATTCAGTAGAACTTTTCTAACCCAGGACCCAGGATGCAACTCGTATCCAGCCCTCCGATCCCATTTGAAATGCCTTCGCTTTCTTCTATTTACTTCAAAGTTGGACACATCGTCGAGGTGAATCTATGTTTTTTCGGACGGTTCAGTCGACATCGATCGACGGCCGGTCGACTATGCAGGGCCGTATTTTGGGGGGTGGCCGAGGAGGCCCCTCGACCTTCATTTTTAGTCCGTCCTTCCTTTATTATTACTAATAATAAAAGGTATAGGGGACGGACTATTGT
>NW_007442715.1:0-408 GCF_000475195.1 Diaphorina citri
CCAGTCCCGTTCAGGCTGGGAAAAGCCAGCAGCACGCTATTGCCTAGATGATCATCCATCCGTATACCAACCACACGAAACGTTACTTAACTTCAGTGAACCATTTTGAACTGGTGCATTCATCGTGCTTTCGCGGCTGGATCATCATCTATCTGAGATTTTGAAAACATAATGGAATTTTAAGCTTCTAGTGTTAGATGGTAAATGGCATAGAAAATGGATGAATATTTTAACCTCACCTAATGGTTAGTGGTTAGCTTCTACTCAAGAGTCTATTCTGTCTATTAGATATTCTCGACTATCTGATGAGGATCATGTATTGTGTATAATGCGAAACGTGTTATGACACAGACACAGAGACCCATAAATTTCCGTGTAGCAGCTGTTTTTATCCCGACGAAAAAATGT
>NW_007442716.1:0-408 GCF_000475195.1 Diaphorina citri
CTCCACCTCCATCATCATCAATGACTTTGGAAAACATTAGAACGAAATTAAAATTAAGAATATCTTCCTCATTCTTGTCCTCCTCCTCCTCCTCCTCTTCTTCTTCTTCTTCACTTTCCCCTTCTTGTTCTTGTTCTTCTTCTTCGTCGTCGTCGTCTTCTTCTTGTTGTTCTTCATCATCTTCCTCTTCTTCTTCGTCTTCTTCGTCTTCTTCTTCTTCGTCTTCTTCGTCTTCTTCTTCTTCGTCTTCTTCTTCTTTTCCTCCCCTTCCTTCCTCTTGTCTTCCTCCTCCTCCTCCATCCTATTCACTTTGTTCTTCTTTTTCTCCTCTCTTCCTTTGCTTTCTCCTCCTCCTCCGACTCCTATATTATGCTTTCTATTCCCCCTCAACTTGTAGACATATTCCAT
>NW_007442717.1:0-408 GCF_000475195.1 Diaphorina citri
TTATATCTATGTACAATATGTTACCATCATTATGTAAATAAAGTTTGATTTAATTGTTTAATAATAATAATAATAATAGTGAAGACTGGTATTACTGATCAATCTGATCATACCTTCACTGATCAATCTGATCATACCTTCACTGATCAATCTGATCATACCTTCACTGATCAATCTGATCATACCTTCACGGGTAGACTTCACTAGAAGACTAATTTCTAATTTTTCCACACACAAGTCTACCCATTGAGCGATGTTCAGTAATACCTACCTTCCTGTACGTATAAATAAAATGCAATACTCACTTGTGATTCCTGTATTATCGTCGGCGAATGTCAGATAACCCTTGTTCATTTCCTCTGTGCGAGGAACAAAGATCTTGGCAGTGGCGGCCTGTGGTCCCTGGGG
>NW_007442718.1:0-408 GCF_000475195.1 Diaphorina citri
TTTTTTTTTTGTGGCTTTTGTGGAAATTGAATGAACCAACTAACTAAGCTCACCCAACTGGAATAGGGCCCGGAAAAGTCAACAGCACTCGATTGCCCAGAATGTTGCTTAACTTCAGTGATCTATTGGTAATTGGTGCATACTGCAATAGTGCATAGGATGACCTGTTTTATGTGTGCTTTGCTAGCAAATACTAGATGACACCTCTTAAAAGAATCAAATAGCTCAAGTTCTGTTGAATCGATCCAAGAATCTTTTGAGTAATTTTTTAACGCGTTGCAACTATTGCACCGAGGTCCCGAGGTCGTACAGACCTCTGAGTCATGATAACTCATGTAGACCCCTCGCTGGGTCTGCAGGACACATAATTACTCGTACAAATGGCATTTAACAACTGACAAAACTCAT
>NW_007442719.1:0-408 GCF_000475195.1 Diaphorina citri
TATAGCCATGTATCTTATAGCAGGTCTATTTACCTATCTTATAATAAGTATACCTATAGCCATGTATCTTATGGTATATTTACCTATCTTATAATATCGTTTAGTGGACGACCTCGCCATATTGTAATAACAAAAGGAACTAGCCTATATTACTATTTTAGACCGGTAGCTGATATAGCTTGATTCAGATCAAAGTTTTTGCTAAGGAACTGATGTGGCTTCGATAATAATAGGGGGACCAAATAGTTAAGGTTGAGATACAAAAGATCTTAAAAAGATGGTCGTCGATACGCCCATAGATGGCAGTTTTGAAGGACTTTTCCCCCAAAAGCGGGATATAAGAGGATTGTAGGTACTTCAATATATGCCGAAATACAAAGATATTCAATTCAAGAAGGAAAAATATAT
>NW_007442720.1:0-408 GCF_000475195.1 Diaphorina citri
CACCCCGAAATCTCAGACGATCTACCAGACAGCTCGGAGCCTCGGTGGAAAATTGTTTGAAACTTTGAAAACGACAACAAGGCAGTGGCGCAGACGTCAAAAATAATCGATGCTGCTGCCTGATTGGTGTTCGTTCGAGGATTATTTTCCAACGAGTCTTACTAGGGGGATGAAAGTTTTCAATTTTCTTCCTTTGTCGGGAGAGTTTAGTTTTTGAAGAGCTGTAGAGGTTTTACAATACCTAATTATTTTCAACACAATCTAATAGTGATTCTAGTGAGATTGATAAAAGCGGAATTTGTATTAGCGCCTGTGGATTCTTGAGATATGCAATAGGGTGGAGTGAAAAAAAAAATGTTCGAATTTAAAAACGCCTGATATGTCAAAAGTTGCGTATTGATGAGTAGA
>NW_007442721.1:0-408 GCF_000475195.1 Diaphorina citri
ATTGTAGGTAAAAGTTTGGATAAATTTTCGTTTTCATTTTGATGCTATTTTCAACATTGATTTGCCTATCTAATAAAATCTACTAAACATTACATCATATTCAGCTCATTCACGTGCAAGTTCTTGATTCAATATCTTTTTTCTGATGTATCCTCTACTCACCATTTCAGTATACTTTGGATTCTCATTTGAACTTTAAAAATTCAGTGCGGTTGGCACATCCACTAAAAATATCAACTAAAAATATCAGTATTTTCCTAAAAGACCTACCTACCAAGATCAAGGTAAAAATACCCAACATAGCAACATGATTTGTAAGTACAATTACTCTTTAGGTACCCTACACCGGCTTTAGCATTATCCTTATTCGACAATGTTGATTCGAGAGATCCTGGGTGGGGTTTGGTA
>NW_007442722.1:0-408 GCF_000475195.1 Diaphorina citri
ATTTACGATTGATTTCATATTTTCATATCTGTCTTCTCTGATGAATTTCAAGACAGAGGGTGTGAAGTGGTCATGCTACTCGGTTCATAATTTGCATTTCTATGCCATCTAGCCATGTACCTATCCACAACCTACATACCTATTTAGATGTTCAGCCAGACACCTTCTGACATCGACTCAACTTCCAAATACATAGTGACCATTTTGATGTAAATTATTGCATGAAATAAATTTGGTTCAGACTGCTCGATTGGACCAGACAAGCATTTCATTGTACACACACGTGTACATTGTACATTGTAGATGCAAAAGTAAGGGCTTACCTGTCCTGTAAGTGTAGACTTACCTGTCTTGTAAGAGTAGGTTCATAGACTTAAGCTTCTTCTAGTATAGGAATACAAAAACAAT
>NW_007442723.1:0-408 GCF_000475195.1 Diaphorina citri
TTTAGGTCTGATAAAAAAGACAAAAGTACCTTTAAAAACTTTATCTTAGTGTAGCTTTAAAATATATAAAAAGAAAACACTCCAAATCCACCCCTCATAGAAATGAGGGAAACACCTGGCCAACATGAGTGAATAATATGTGGGCTTATCTTATCCTATCTTTTTTAAAAGTACCTAAGATATCTTGATGATAACATACCATATCTCGGTTGGGATTGAACCCACGTCCTCCTGTTTACCAGGCGAGCATTTTGACCACTACACCATCGAGGCAGGTAATACTCACCAACACTCAGCTCAAGCATATTCCACTCGCCCTCCTCCTCATCGGGTCCTGGAGACGGTACCACTCCTCCGAACATGAATGGTCTGCCCTCCCCATATTTGGTTCGCATAAAAGTTTGAAAC
>NW_007442724.1:0-408 GCF_000475195.1 Diaphorina citri
TTATTATTTTGCAATAAAGTCGTACACTGTATTCATACACAGAGGCTCGTTGCTTTTAATGAAAATTAAAAACCTTCATAATGTAAAAATCTGGTGTGAACATCACATGTCTTTCTATTACATATCTATGATACCTACAGTTCACGTCCCTACCTACAGACCATGGGTAAACTTTTTTTAATCAACGGATATTTCCACCCAGTTCTGGATTTCGAAAATTTGGACAGTGACAGTGATATCAACTGAAAGCTGAAAGGTACCTGCTTTTCGGTCCGTCCTTCCTTTATTATTACTAATAATAAAAGGTAAAGTGGACGGACTATTGTACGAGTATTCGCTTCGGTGTCTGTCTGTCAGTCAGTCAGTCCGTCAGTCAGTCAGTCAGTCTGTCCCCATAGAAGGACTTAT
>NW_007442725.1:0-408 GCF_000475195.1 Diaphorina citri
GACTGCGTAGTGCGTACCACCTAAAATGTATCCGCGTACCACCAGTGGTACGCGTACCACCGGTTGAGAACCTCTGGACTAGGGTTTTAGAACCAGTGGTGGCCAAAGTGTGAACGAAGGAGACCTGTAATTTAGGGTCACGGTTGGTCCAGTGGTAACGCGCTTGCTTGCCATGTGGTTGTTCGAAGGGCCCTGATTTGAGCCCAGGGATCCACAATCAAATATTGGAAGGCAAAAGATAGCTAATAATGAATAATACTACTCGAATAGTACCTACTGACTACTGACTAGTCTTTTTACTCTAGAATAATTTTGGATGGTATTGAACCCACGTCCTCCCGTTTACCAGGTGAACGTCACCATTACACCACCGAGGGACCTTATTCCTAAATGTTTGGAAACCACTTG
>NW_007442726.1:0-408 GCF_000475195.1 Diaphorina citri
TCGTCCCTGCGTAAAATTGAACTCTGTAAGTCTGTACTTCTGTACTCGAGACTGCCGGCTTTCAAGCCTAATGTGATAGTCACAAGAACTGTTCCTTTTCCTTAATGGTAGAACGATTCTCCTTTGTACAAGATTATCCTCTCAATAACTCTAGTCCTCCAATACACCAAGTCCTCGCAGTGTTGCCAGATGGAAAAAAAATATATCCCTAGATCGAAAGAAAAAAGTCCCTAGATTTTGGAAAAAGTCCCTAAATTCCTATTCTCAATAACTCTAGTCCTCCAATACACCAAGTCCTCGGCAACTTCCCGTAGTGTTGGTCCAAGCTTCGTAAATACACAGCTCAGAAACAAACAAAGCGGCAGTAATTTCAATTTTTACCTGAAGTCCTCAGCAACTTAATTGGTA
>NW_007442727.1:0-408 GCF_000475195.1 Diaphorina citri
GATGAGAAGGGATGAAGATTATGTTGGAAAGAAAGTGAGCAGAATAGAAGTGGAAAAAAAAAAAAAAAAAAAAAAAAAAAAGAAGAAATGGGAGAATTGCGTGAATAAAGATCTGAGTGAGAAGGGATTATCAGTAGATGATGTTCATAACCGAGGCAACTGAAGATTGTTGTCTAAAAATGCCGACCCCACTTGAGTGGGAAAAGGTAAAGAAAAAGAAGAAGATCCCTTGGAAGTTAGAAGGTAAAACGTTTTTCCTTTACTCCCCCAGGTGTTTCAAATTCCGAAACCACTTCCTCAATGGAACAGGAGCGCTACCTCTCGATACTCGTGTCCCTCACACCGCTTGCTCAGTTACGTCAGAGTTGTGGCTGGGGCATGTCAGATTCTAGTCTCAGTATTAACTCG
>NW_007442728.1:0-408 GCF_000475195.1 Diaphorina citri
ACGACCTAGTCCGTAGTATCAAAGCGCCTAAAAAGGGGAAACATCTACAGTAACACAGTAACTCGTAGTTAACATAGATATGTAATTCCATTCTTCACTCCATCACCTTGAAAACATTTCAGGCAAAATTCAATGGACAAATTCCGAACCATCAAGACAACTATCAATAGGTGTGAATCAGGTCAACTATTTCAGTAGCTCTCAAATCCGATGATTACTATAATTACCGCTCTGTAATTTTGGTGACCATGTCTAGTAACGATTATTGCCATTTAATGGGCAATTATGAGTTTTTTCCCCCCTCTTCTTTTTTAAGCAATTAGTGAACAGGTAGAAGCTATTGTTGCTGTCGGGTGTTGGGAAAAGTACTCCAAGGTCTTTCACGACAAATAAGTAAATAATAGTTTG
>NW_007442729.1:0-408 GCF_000475195.1 Diaphorina citri
TTTTTTTTTTTTTTTTTTTTTTTTTTTTTTTTTTTTTTTTAGTGTAGTGGCAGGATTCTTCTAATGGAGCTATTCCAAAAAGGCCGAAAAATGTAACAAGACCGAAACTTTTTTCCAAAAAGTTTGCTTACCTGTGAAAAATCCTGTGCCAATTCGAACATGAAGGGGTTAAAAGTGCATCTCCCATTTTGTGTTTCATCAGGCTTGATTGATGAAGACAATTAAATGTTAACCTATTTATAATCCCATAAATAGAAGTAGTACCTACCTACCTATACTTAGTATACTGAGATTACTGAGTCACATTCAACCAGATTTATGGACCTAGGGTCCTATTTGGAACTTTCAACTTTAGACCAAAGTGGTTTTTTTTTTAAACTTTGGTTCTAGCACACACATTTTTTTTTT
>NW_007442730.1:0-408 GCF_000475195.1 Diaphorina citri
GAAATAAATACATAAAATTCAGATAGATACCTGCTGAAAGAGAAATAATTAAACATATGTGTATACCTATCTACCTACACAATGGAGAAACAATAAGTAAGTACCTACATACCTCCTAAATTGTAATACCAACTAATAAACACCCTAAACTAAATCAGTGGGTACTGTAGGTACCAAAACGCAAAACAAACACGAATAAGTAGGTAGCAAGTATATCTGGGCTGAAAATTCAAAATGAATAGGTAAAAAATAAATAGGTACCCAAATACTAATACTAGGTTTACAATTAATCGTCTCGTTTAGCGAACGAGAACAAAAAGTACCAAAACACAAAACAAACACGAATAAGTAGGTAGCAAGTATATCTGGGCTGAAAATTCAAAATGAATAGGTAAAAAATAAATAGGT
>NW_007442731.1:0-408 GCF_000475195.1 Diaphorina citri
ATGTTCATTAAGTTTCATTTTTATGGCCTTTCCTCGTTCAAGACCTTTCAGTAAGAATTCTGTTATCCTGGAAAATCTCGTTTACCTTGACGAACATTTTGGCCAACAAAATGTATCACATATGACTGAAAACCACATTTGGGATGTCCCCTAGTAATATCCATATTGGAAAGGTAGAAGCGAAGTTATGGACATTTTTCGGAGTGTCCAAGTAATTTTGTGGGCGAGTGTATTTTATTGTTGATGCTTAATATGTACAAATACATGACAGGAGAGTTTCTTTACCCACTGGTTGAAACGGTAGTTTCAACTGATGAGAGCAAAGAAACTCGTCTTCTATTTACACCTCGGTGGTAAGTCTACTAATGCTAAGGCCATTTACATCCATCCGATGGTTAGACAGCATGA
>NW_007442732.1:0-408 GCF_000475195.1 Diaphorina citri
TTACGGGTTCTGATAGCGTTCTATGGAATGATGTAGTTCTGATTAGAGACCCAGGGGTAGTACAAGAATATGATTTTTATTAGTTTCTGGGGGCACCCACGCTATGTCATTGAGGCTAATCGGGGCATGGGTAATCCTATCTGTTTGGCTGAAGTTTCAACTAACTCTTTTTCCAGCGGGTTGGTCAAGGTAGAAACCCTGTTAAGTGCCGTTTAGAATACATGGGACTTCGCCCATCATTACATTTTAGATCCACTAGATCTTTCTTTCATAATCGTGGGCAACAGTTATCTCTGTCCACTGATGGATAAAGGTCCCTTCTTCATTCTTGTCTTCGACAAAATACAAAATGATTGGGAGATTGTCCCATCTATCTGCTTAACTTTTTGTGTGTATATTCTTGAGAGA
>NW_007442733.1:0-408 GCF_000475195.1 Diaphorina citri
TTTTTTTTTTTTTAGGCAGGTATACCGAGTACCTATTAGGTTCAATAAAAATACTTAACTATATTCTTCCCCTTTTTTACCGGGAGGGGGGTACCTACTCTTTAGACTGCTGAGGTAAACGGACTCTTCAAGTTTTCAGTCCTATAATCCTATTCGGGCAGGATTCTTCTTTGATTAAGGAGCGCCGTAATGCTCCCCCCGCCAAGTCAAGAAAGTTTGACCGCATAGATAGGTATTACTACGGCGGACGCAACGCGACGTCTAGAAATAACGCAACCAATGGTTTTCTTACATCAAAAATTGTCTAATTTACCCACACGTGTAGACTCGAGACTAATGCGATTTCATCTTCACTGAATAAACAATTAAATAATATTCGGTCTCTAAAAAAAAAAAAAAAAAAAAAAA
>NW_007442734.1:0-408 GCF_000475195.1 Diaphorina citri
GTCCATTCAAGTTGAAAACAGAGACCTATAGTATAAGTAGTGCTTTATTTAGACTGTCAGCTTAGAACAAGATGTTTAAGTTTATTATTTAGGCTAAAACAGTGAAGAGAAGGGCATGGAGCAGTTAGAGGGAAACGATGACTAAGAACCGCATAGGACTGAGAGTAAATAGCTCTATGCCCTCGGTTCCACTGTTTTTCTAGCCTTAATGGAGCAGTTGCAATTGGGTAAAATTTATTAATAAATGGTCGATTCCTACGTAAAAAGTAGTGAAAAATCCAAATCTGAGTTCAAAACTCCGAAAAAATAACTGGAAAAGGTCGAAAATTTAAATTTCATTTTCCGTTCAAATGAAAGAGTTCAAAGTCAGAGTGTGACGTCAGACTTCAGGCAGTTGCCTCGCTAGGT
>NW_007442735.1:0-408 GCF_000475195.1 Diaphorina citri
TTTTACAGTTCGATTAAAGGAAGATAATTGTGGTACAATATCCAATATCCTTTTACAGTTAGATTTAAGAAGGATTACAAACATCAAAAATCGTGTCATCTTGGGTTGTTGTGTGAGTTTTGTTGTAAGGTATCAGGTGTAAATGGGAGGCAGGTATTTGACGCGTTTGGTTTGCGTCCATGCCTCTATGATGAGAGGTTTGACCTCTTATTTCTTCTTGTACAGATATGGGGATTCTTCTTTCCAGAAGCTAAGATCGATGGCTGGAATATGTTCGTAGTCGTTACAGGCAAGCAGTGGGTTCCTGGAAACACAAGAGTTAAGAGTAAATAAATGGGATTCAGTGCGTTTCACGTGTTAGGGTTCTGGAGATCCTGAGCTTAATTTCCGAGATCCTGAGCTTAATTT
>NW_007442736.1:0-408 GCF_000475195.1 Diaphorina citri
CAGACAACATTTTCTCCCTGGCCTGCATTGTCAATATCCACCTGATTAAACATCGTAAGTTATATGCTAGTTTCGTCGACTTTAGATCGGCTTTCTCCGAAGTGGACCACACACTGCTGTGGAAAAAAATGATGGAATTTGGTTTACCGTTCAGAATAACATCACTAATGCAAAGACTTTACAACCAAGCAGAAGTACGAATAAGAAGCGGGACGAAATATACACCCCCATGCAAAGTAAACAAAGGTTTATTACAAGGGGACTGCATTTCCCCTCTGTTGTTCCTAATATTTATTAATGATATTGAACAATTCTTCAAGGATAAAGGAGCGATCGGTGTGCCCATTAGTCACGAACAGGACATACTTACCTTACTTTACGCAGACGATCTTATTATCTTCGGATCAA
>NW_007442737.1:0-408 GCF_000475195.1 Diaphorina citri
ACCCCGCCCCGTCGCCGAGCGAAGGCCCGGAGCCAGCATCGGGACCCCTACACTCGAATCCTGTGCCGAAGACAACAAATCCCACTCAGAAAGAAAAGACTCGTCATCGGAACACCCATGATCCCCCCTAGTATCGGCCCTTATGAAAGAGTAGTAAGCTTGGTCATCTAAGCTATTGTCAGTTGTCACATAATGTGACATGTCGAGATCTAATGAAAACGGTTAACATTAGAGATGTTATTAGTGTAGGTTCTACCTACATGACCTGTGTTTAACATGCCTCGATTATGACTATTTGACATACTGGGTCTGACAAAATTTGTGTTGGTCCTATTGTTGGTATGATGTGGGTGTACATGTGAGTTTGTGTGAACCATGCTGTGATCTGTAAAACCAGGAGGAACACTA
>NW_007442738.1:0-408 GCF_000475195.1 Diaphorina citri
ATATACCTACCTAGAGAGGTAAAAAAAATACATATTATTTATTTATTTTCTTTTAAAATATTTTATCTACACCCTGTATACTGTATACCCTATAGTCATAACTTCCAGATGAAGCTTTTTAAGCCACGCCCCCCCTAGCAAGCATTAAACCCAAGTGCATACTGACATTCAAGTGTTGCTGCATCTCCACTTAGAATACTAATAGACTCCGCCTTACAACTTATAGCTGCATCGTGCAGTCTTGCAGTGCAAGTCTATGTATACTCGTACTATGTACTTAAGATTAGATGGGTACAGTAGAACGTCGATTATTTCAACTCCAAAATTGGTTTTTTTTTTCTAGCTTTCAAAGGGTTTCCTATCTAATCCAAGGAAGAAATCACTGAAAGTGTTCAAAATCATGTCGAA
>NW_007442739.1:0-408 GCF_000475195.1 Diaphorina citri
TTATAGGAGGAGGCGAGTAAAAAGGGCCAAGAATTATTACTTCCGAAGATGATGCGGATAACACCTAGCTATTTTTTTCATTATTCATTTGGTTTGTAATTTTTCCCCCATGTAGGTTTTACATTTTCAATACAAAACAATTTCCATTCAATACAAAGAACGGAGCAGTTGCATTTGGGTGAAAACAGTAGGTAGGTATGAGGAAAGGGTCGATTCTTACGTAAAAAGTTGTGAAAAACTCCGAAAAAGTAGGGTAGCTTTGAAACGAATCGAAAATATTATATTTTTGTAGGTACCTAATTTGCCGTTCGAATGAAAAAGTTCACAGCATTTGCGATTTTTCGCTCTAATAATGTCCAATTCATTAGAGCGAAGGAAGTTGAGTTTTCCTTGGAAAAAAGGTAGTTC
>NW_007442740.1:0-408 GCF_000475195.1 Diaphorina citri
TTAGAATACTTTTCATTTATTTACCTAAATAAATAATACATTCCAACAAATAACAGTAATGACAATAATATAAAAGAAAAAAAAAATGTGGTTAAAATTGTGATTGATTAGACTTACTTTATGATGGACACTCGTTTCTCTGTTGAAAGCCCAGAACAGGTTAGGTAGCTCTTCCGTCTTTTTGTGTGAACTTTTAGTGTTTCCCGCGGTTGTTCTACTACCGTTGCAATGAACCCTCAAGAATATGTCATTTCCCCTTTAATCATCTTTTTTGTTAGCTTTAAAATACTAATAAAAATAATGAACGAATATGTCTTTTCCCCTTTAATCAATCATCTTTTTTGTTAGCTTTAAAATACTAATAAAAATAATGAACGAATATGTCTTTTCCCCTTTAATCAATCATCT
>NW_007442741.1:0-408 GCF_000475195.1 Diaphorina citri
TTCGGCCGATTTTTCCCGAAAATTGAAAATGTACAAATATACGACTCCGACATATCAAATCAATGTATTTTTACTTTCTATTACTACAGTATAGCGGAGCTATACTAGTTTCTTTTCTAATCACGTGGTGATAATAGTTTTACCTCCTTTTACTTTCTAATCAAGTTGGGATATGAGTTTTATCTCATCAGGTCATATTTCCCGTCCGCAAAATGGGGTGAAGTATAGTGGTTCATTGTCAATATACCTACAATAGAATCGGAATTTCTCGTCGTAGATTCGTCATGCACTACCGTGCGCCTAGCAGTGGAAGAAGATCCCTAGCTTCGGAAGAAGAAGACGAAGTTGTAGTTTTGGTGGGCGAAGATGTTGACCTTCTCGTCATCTTGATAGGTACAAGGAGCCCAT
>NW_007442742.1:0-408 GCF_000475195.1 Diaphorina citri
CAGTTTAATTTTGAGATGTGACTACAGGTTCTTCTTCTTCTTCTTCTTCTTCTTCTTCTTCTTCTTCTTCTTCTTCTTCTTCTTCTTCTTCTTCTTCTTCTTGGGATGACATAAAAGCAGACACATAGTACCAGTAGGTAATTAGGTATACTTATAGTTAGGAAGGAAGGTAGAATAGAATAAAATGGACCTTGTCTATCCTGCATCAGAATGAGACTGAAAGTCGCTTTATTCCCACACAGTCTAAACAAAGTCATAGGCCACAAGGAGGTCGCTGGTACTCACAGCTTGTTTGAGCTTCTACGGCCAACCAGACCACAAAAAAATGTCGTTTTTTTTAAGAGGTTTGACAGAGGGAACTGTAACTGCTATGGTCTTATCGTCCCGAAATCGAAGAGAGAAGGAAGA
>NW_007442743.1:0-408 GCF_000475195.1 Diaphorina citri
TTTAGTTCTGCCGACGCCGCAGGCAAAATTTTGTTCTTGTCTTGTCATAATGAGAGCAAGCGTTTTTGAAGAAATAGGCATACGGTGTTAGGGTATTGCCTAGGTAGGTAAGTATATGTTTGTAAATGTTACCTATGTCTTGTAAATAGTTGCAAATATTATGCATTAGGTACTAAACCATGCGAGTTAAGTTATTGGATCATGTCCCCTAACATTGGGTACTTTGTTTGACAGACAGCTTCCTCTAGCCCCTTATCTGGACTGAAGTTATCATACGGAAGTACAATGCATCTGACTGGTGCATTAAACTGCAGATACCAGACCCTTTCAGGATATCCTTTGATTATTTTCGGGAATATTATCAGTAAACAATATTGACAGGACATATTAAGCGTCAATATTGTTTTT
>NW_007442744.1:0-408 GCF_000475195.1 Diaphorina citri
TAAGACAGGTAAATCCAGATTGCAAATGTTAGGGTAAGAGCACTCAAGATGGGTCTCTGAATCAGCATATGAAATGGACCCAACTGAAAAAAGAAAATTTATTTAGAGGATGGTCAAAGATCCCGACAATTGCAACATACATATATACATTTAGAGGAAAAACATAAAAGAGGGGGGATTTTTCCCCTCTACCTCATTCTGAAACCTTCGTTATCTCCGTTTAGACTGCTAGGGTAAATGGACTTTTCAGTCCTATTCAAGCAGGATAAACAAGGTTTCTATCTCTTGACCGACCGTAAAAATGTCCGATGCAGGGGTGTTGAGCACAAGTCCTACATTTAGGTGCGCCTACCCTATGCCATCTTATCTCTTGATTGGGTATGGAAATGTCAGATGGACGGAGGTGCA
>NW_007442745.1:0-408 GCF_000475195.1 Diaphorina citri
TTTTTTTTTGTTCTTCCTCCTCCTCCTCTTCCTTTTCCTCCGTCTTCGTCCTATTTTTTCCCTCATGCTAACTAATCCTTTTGCAAATCCTTTCCAAGCGCGATTAAACAAAACTTTGATAAAATTAGAGCGAAAAAAAAAATAGGAAAAAAAGAAGGGAGGAGAGGAAGAAGAGAGAAGAGGAGGAGGAGGACGACGAAGAAGGAACGCTATGCGGTAGAGGAGGAGAACTATCGATAGTCGGCGCCATCGATAGTTATCGATAGTTTTTTTTTTTATTACATATTTTCCTTGTTTCTAAAGGTCTTATCCCCCAAAAAGACCTAACCCAACCTAATTTAAAGAAAATTATTAACTGTATACGTATTAATTTAGGTCACAGGGTTTTATTTCAACATTTTTTTTTTT
>NW_007442746.1:0-408 GCF_000475195.1 Diaphorina citri
CAAGGCGTTTGCTGATAAGAAAGGGGAGGATAAATTGTTCTGTCAACAAGAACAGTATTCATGATAATGAAGGTTACAGATCAAAGTAAAGTACTTTGTTAAGATAAAAATAGGACAGAAGAAAGCCTGTGCATCAGCAAATACTAAAGTACAAGTTTTTGAGATGATAGACAACACAATGCTTTACGGTAGGTCCTAGAATTCCTAGATCCTTGATGAATATCTTGTAACTAAACTTACAAGAAGAGCATAATAAATTAATAAGATTTTCCTAGTTCCGTAGATGACTTGATATTGAACACCTCACAAAACAATGAAAACGAAGTAATAGAGGTACAAGTACATCCGTATTATGTACATACAACTGCATATGACATTAAGCCTGTAACATAAGGTCTAACCACTGCC
>NW_007442747.1:0-408 GCF_000475195.1 Diaphorina citri
GACGAAACAGTCTCGCCAGGGGGGACTAAACTGTCCCCTGAACTACAGGCCCGGTTTGAGGAGTACAACATGGTCCAATTAGTTTTGGAGAAGGTAGAACTGCCTGCAGTCAATGTGTGTGCTATACTGCGAGGAGAGGATGACTATAAACATCTGATGGACAAGTGAGTAGCTCAGAGTAGCCAGAAGGTCCCGGGTTCGATTCTTAATGTTGTCAAAAATAATAATAACAAAATAAATAAATAGGGGGAAAGCGATCTGTTTTTCATTCCCCCTATTTGTTTTAATTTGTTTTACCAAATGTTGTGTATACCCTTGAAAGTTCTAACATTTTAATATTAAAATAAATAAATAAAAAAGTTGACAAAAATTTGTACTCCTTAGAACACTTTGATGACTAATGAAAAA
>NW_007442748.1:0-408 GCF_000475195.1 Diaphorina citri
TCAGTTGTATAAGAGGGTTCGAGTACCAGTAGTGACATAAACATTTAGTACCGTAATTTCGAAGGTAATGGATTGCCCCAATGAAATAAATGCCTTTTTACCTCTTTTCTTAAAAAAAAAATTCTGATTTTGTTTTCGCGCCCGATTGTAGTAAAAGTTGCTCTTAATAGTAGGCATATACTTATTGTTTAATTGCCCTTGCAATAAAAATCCCTGTCATTTATGTGCTACGTACATAATATACTCATAGAGTACCTAATAATACCAAACGTGTGTTTTTATTCTAATCTTTAGGAACATAGCCTTTTCTTTTCTTGAATACCTACTTACATATAGGGTTTCCAGACGTCCGGGTTTTCCCGGACATGTCCGGGTTTTTACATGTTTGTCCGGCGTCCGGGGGGATTT
>NW_007442749.1:0-408 GCF_000475195.1 Diaphorina citri
AAAGTGTAAATCTTCCCCTCTCAGTGTATATAACATTTTATAATTATGTTTGCACACTATAATAAATGTTAATAATAAAAAAAAAAGTTTTTGATTTCCACTGAAAATGTTTGGATGGTACAAAAACGCGTGTATCTTGATAAATAATGCAGATATCCTTTGTTGGGAGATAAACTGTTGAGATAAAGGGACTACATGTCCTAATTTAACAGATTAAATAAAGCACCAATATCTAATCTAATATGAAGAGGATTCTTTTTTAAACTGAATCTTAAAAACATTCCGCATTTAGAAGAACTAGTTGACCCAAAAAGGGCCCGGGTGGAGTTAGGCTCTACTTGCATGAAAGTCTTCAGTTATTACTTACCTTATAGTTATATCTATCCGGGAAAGTTTTACCACAGCGTT
>NW_007442750.1:0-408 GCF_000475195.1 Diaphorina citri
TCAGAGCGACTGGGCAGTGCTGCCCGGCAGCTAGGATCGGAACGCCACCTTAACAATGTTAGAAAGATCATCAAGAAAATGGCAAAAAGTGGAAGAGTGAGAAAAAGCTTTTTTTTCACTATTCCGCGAAAACGTGCCTTTTTTAAACAACCGGGAAAAACGGTTATCAAATTCGGATTCAGCGAATCCGAAAACCCCCGAATCAGACAAAAAATATTTCCTATTTCTCCTGCAAACCACGGAAAAGTGCATGTATTGCCCATTTCAATTTTAAGCTCGTTCTGAAATGGTTAACTTTCTCGAATCGAGCTAAAACTTTTTAGAGATTTATTTATTTATATTGGAACCATTTTAGGTGGGAACCATCTTCAATTTCGAACATTCGAAAAATTATTGCCATCCTAATGT
>NW_007442751.1:0-408 GCF_000475195.1 Diaphorina citri
TCTCTCATTGTCCTCTTTCTTTGTTTTCCTTCTGTCTCTTTTTTCTTTTTCTTCGTCCCTTTTCTTCTCTTTCGCCCTCTAGTCTCAAGGCAGCTCATGCTATCGGTTTCCATTGCTATCTATCGATCTATCTAATAATTACACACTATCTTCCTATCTATAAATCAAAAATTATCCTTTCCTTTCCTCCTTCTTCTCCTCTTTTTCTTCGACTTCTCTTCCTTCCCTCCTTTTCTCCATTTCTTGGTTTTCCTTCGACCCCTGTTCCTTCCCTCCATCTCCTCCTTATCTTCGTATCCTTATTCTTTCTTAATTTCTATTTTTTTCTAATTCTTTACTCGAGCACGCTCTCTCTCTGAGTTTCTCCCTTCCCTTTCTCTTTCTATCTATGTATCTCTCTCACACTCT
>NW_007442752.1:0-408 GCF_000475195.1 Diaphorina citri
TTATTATTATTATTATTATTATTCAAGATTTTGAAGTTGACCCTGGCTTCGGCCGAAATTTGACGACTACTGCAAATAATGATATTCTAAAAGGTTGGACATTTATTGCAAAGGAGGCACTTAGTAATGCTGTGATATTCACTAAAGTTCTGAGCGACCCCGAAGGGTCAACTCTCTCTCTCTCTCTATTGTGTAAATTTACTATGAAAAAATATATTAGAACATTCAATTCAATGTTCTCTCTCTCTCTTCTTTCCTCTCTCTCTCTCTCTTCTCTCTCTCTCTCTCTTCTCTCTCTCTCTCTCTCTCTTCTCTCTCTCTCTCTCTCTCTTACTTGCACCAGTCATAGTTCAGATTTTCAGAAATAAGTCGGGTCAAATTTGGTTTAATAACTCAGTATTAGTAGAT
>NW_007442753.1:0-408 GCF_000475195.1 Diaphorina citri
CAATGATGCGCGAGACACCAAGACCTCGTCCTGGACCAAGACCGTGTCGATTAGGGTGAGTTAATAGGGGTGCGATTCGTATAAGCTTAGAGTACTTAGACCAAACTTTAGGGGTGGGGTGCGATTCGTAGATTCGTATAAGCTTAAACCGACCTTTAGGGCTGTCTGCCCCTACACCTAAGCGGCAGTGTTTTTGTGTTGGTACGAAGTGAGATTATTCTATAATAAAAATGAGCTTTCATAGCGAATAGCTTCCTTGTGACCCAAAAGACTCCAAAAACCACATTCCCGACCAAAAGTTGTGACTTCACCGAAGAACTGGGAGTAGAATAGTACCCCAGCAACCTGGTCTTTCGACAAATCGTTTTTTTTTCTTTTTTTTTTTTTTTTAAAAAAAAAGATGAGTGT
>NW_007442754.1:0-408 GCF_000475195.1 Diaphorina citri
ATCAACCAATTGGAATGCTTTATTTTAAACTTTGATGAAAAATGCTACATTATTGCTTGATAATTTTGAACCTTAATATTTTTGATTATCTCAAAGTGTGGTCCCACTCTGAGGCTTAGGTGTAGGGGCAACAGCCCCAAAGGATGGGTTAAGCTTATACGATCTACGATGTGTGGTCCCGATCCTAAGAATTTATCGATTAACTTACCTTTTCTAAAACAGAATTGGATGGTAGAGCTCCCAAGATGACATTCTTGTCGATCCTCGTGTAGAAATTCTCGATGCCAGTTCTGTCTGCCAGGAAAACGTACAGGAGGGATGGGAGAAACCCAATCTTACTCCAAACATCGTGGAAATTCATTGCACGTCAACCTGGGGGAATACCAATGTAGTCGTTATTCAATATGT
>NW_007442755.1:0-408 GCF_000475195.1 Diaphorina citri
ATATTTGTACCACCTGGAACTTTATTTGAATTTGAAAACTGCCTGTTCTAGGCTCTTTATTCCAACTCGGTTTTTTTACTAGAACTTGAACCAACTCCTCAGTTGTCTTCAGAAAGCTGAGTGGACTCTGAAGGAGTGCCACGGGCATTCATCTCCTGTTCTCCTGTCATCAGGGGACTGAATCGTCATTTTGACGAGTTGAGAAATACGTTTCTGTACATGAAAACAGACATAAATAAATACAAAATACATAAAAAAAGAAATATCGTAAAAAGTCATACAAATTGAATTTCCCCACATTGTCTTGGATTGAGTGTAACTTGAAGGGGGTGAATTATGATGTCAAAAAATATGGGCCTTTTTTCTTTGGATTTAGAACCCCAAAAAGTTCAATGTTCCATTGCTTTT
>NW_007442756.1:0-408 GCF_000475195.1 Diaphorina citri
AAAAAATCCCCCAAAAACCAGTTTTTTGGTTTTTTGGCTTTATGGTTCTCTGGACAAAATTTGCACCACCACTTTCGTGTTCCCGGTAAAAAGACCTTTAATTTGATATATAGGTCGACCAGGTTTGGATAAGTCCTTCTATGGGAACAGACCGACACACAGACGACACCGAAGCGAATACAATAGTCCGTCCCTTATACCTTTTTATTACTATTGTAATAATAAAGGAAGAGGACGGGCTAAAAAGATAGTCCGTCAACTATACCTTTTTTTACCATCGTAATAATAAAGGAAGGATGGGCTAAAAAGGAGGAGGAGGAGAAAGATAAGAAGAAAAGTAAAAATAAGGAGACGAGAAAATTAAGATCCAAATGAAAATGAGTTTTTAATATAAGAAAATGAGTTTCT
>NW_007442757.1:0-408 GCF_000475195.1 Diaphorina citri
TTCTTCTATCGACACTTCAAAAGTATCCCATGTTGGAATTGAACCTCTGTTCTCCCAAGTGACGAGTCGCTTTTTACCGCTGTGCTAGGTCCTGAGGCTTTCTTTGTTTCTAAAGCTGTCAACTCATAGTCGACGGCCGTCGACCGATGTCGACTGAAACCGTCTACACTGCCTCGACAACATGATTCACCTAGCCACTTGACGACCGTCCCGTGTGGACACAGCTTAAGAAGAACAGCAATAAAAACAATGTACCTACTATAAACATAAAATACTTTCCTATAACAGGCATTTATCAAGATTCAGGTCCCTAGTGAAATATACAAAAAGAAGCCCATTTCATAAAATACGCCGGCCAACGCGCTCTTTTGGGCCTCAAAATTCGGACGAATACTTTTTGGTGGGCGC
>NW_007442758.1:0-408 GCF_000475195.1 Diaphorina citri
ATTTAGACTTCCATTACAACACTAGCTATTAGAGCATTTATACCTATAGGTTATAGGTAATTAGGTATCTATTAGTGGAATAGTATTTACATTGTCTTGGTCTCGCTATGTGCATAATTCATTCTCTATCTTACGGCTATAGAGCGTCTCATTCTCTCATTTGAGATGAGATAGGTACACAGGTAAAGCTACATGCGTAGGTATATAGCTATTTACTTACACTTTACACGTGTTTATATGTAAGGACATAGGCATACTTATTTACATACCATCATGTGTTTATATGTTTTAATTTATACACAAGTACCTACATAATTGTGTTTTGTACCCAAACATTACATTTTAGCCAGCGGCTTTAGAACGTTAATGCCGGTGCCCGGTAAATCACTGAAGTTGAGTAACGCCGTG
>NW_007442759.1:0-408 GCF_000475195.1 Diaphorina citri
AACTACCGCCATATTGTACCAAAGAAGTCAAAAAATGATCACTCAACACGAAAAATTGTTTCAAAGCTCCCGAAGAATCGGTGCAGATTCAGAATCGACTTCGATGCCTTTCTTTTTCTCAACTTATCAAATGAATATTTTGTGCCTTTAATATTTTGAGACTTTTTGTATACAAAAAAAAAGGAGCTAGAAACATGAGCTCTGCCGGAATCCTAATGATTGATAGTAAAACAATCAAACCTGAGTGGAGTGATTTCTATTGATTTACAGTGGCGCCTTATTGGAACTAGAAAAATGAGCTCTGCCGGAATCCTAATGATTGATAGTAAAACAATCAAACCTGAGTGGAGTGATTTCTATTGATTTACAGTGGCGCCTTATTGGTTTTGATTTCAACTCTGTCTATTT
>NW_007442760.1:0-408 GCF_000475195.1 Diaphorina citri
TCGATGGTGGGATTCGAACCCGGGACCTTCTGCATGGCAAGCAAGCGCGTTACCACTGGACCAACCGTGCCCCCAACCCAACATACTCACATAATCAAGAAACAAGAGTAAATATTGAATACAAAAGAATATTATACCTATACATACACCTCATTTATACTACTAGGATCAGACTGAAAAGTCGCTTTACCCCCGCAGTCTAAATAGGAAAAAAGGATTTTTGTGTTAAGCATTTTTAAATGCTTGTCACAAATATCGTTTCTCGATTATTACACCTAGATAGCTTTTATGACTTGACTTGGACTCGAACCACCAACCTCCAGATCCAAGGTCCAACGCATTAACAACTGCCCTACTGAGGTTGGTTCAGTCTAAGGTCTTATAATTAAGAGTAAACATTATGCTGTT
>NW_007442761.1:0-408 GCF_000475195.1 Diaphorina citri
GTCTTCTGGAATCTGAAACAATCCTCGATGGTTGGGAATGGGAATGCGCCATCTGTGACTCACTGACTCAGAATACCTAGGCAGATTACTCGAGTCTCCTATTGCCAGCCTCAAAACAGAGTGTAGCGGAGAGCACAACAGAGCTTTTGCGCTCAGTTCTATACGGTTTTAAGTCGTCACTTTCTCTATGCACTATGATCTCTGATTAACTCTGTTTTGAACCTGAGCCGCCCATAATCGCATTGAATACGAACGGAATAGTATAGAGTTTCAAAAAGCTGAGAATAAAGCTCAATGATATATGGCACATTCTCAAGACAGGGTAGGGGAAAGTACCTACTTACAGGCAGGAGAGGGGAAAGTACCTACTTACAGGCAGGAGAGGGGAAAGTACCTACTTACAGGCAG
>NW_007442762.1:0-408 GCF_000475195.1 Diaphorina citri
GATGTTTTAATACATGAATTTCTGTGGGTCAACACCATGAAATATGCTTTGACAGCCAGGGTGTCATCATCATTGGTTAACAGCCATAAAGCTGGTTTGCTGCAGTACGCCATGTTTCCCTGTCTTCTGCCTTCCTCTTGAGATATTAGTAGATTGTGACGTTCATATCCTCCATTATTTGCATTATTTGATGTAGTCCACTGGTTGTCTTCCTCTTGTGTTTTTGCCTTCAATCATTCTTTCAATAACCCCAGGGTGTAGAAGTTGAAAAATGATGTAAGTGCCACAGAGAGGAATAATAAAATACGGCTAAGGTTTTAAATCCTCTCTTTCTGTTTGCAGATCGGCGTACCTGATCATTCTGAAGATAGCCAAGTTTCTGCTCACCATTCTGGGCCACATTAAGAT
>NW_007442763.1:0-408 GCF_000475195.1 Diaphorina citri
TATGCTGCACTGTGGGACGTGTCAGGGAGCGCGTAGCGCGACCGTGAGTATGGTGGTGTGTGTGTGTGTGTGTGTGTATGTGTGTGTGTGATGATTGTGTGTGTGGTGGGTGGGTATGTGGGTGGTGTGTGTGACGGGTATCTGTGTGCGATATGGGTGTGTGATGTGTGTGTGTGTGATGTGTGTGTGGTGGGTGGATGGGTGTGGTGTGTGTGTGTGTGGTGGATGTGGTGTGTGGTGATGGGTGTGTGTGGTGGTCCCGTACAAAGGACGGGTCAACCACTAGTACCTAATAAACTGAATATTAAACGAATTAGGTAGGTACATATGTAGGTACTGATTTTCTCTAATCACGATCAAATAAACTACGGGCTAAAAAATTCCCGGAGGGACGGGCCCAGCTTGTTT
>NW_007442764.1:0-408 GCF_000475195.1 Diaphorina citri
CGCCCCGGGCGGGAATCGGACCCGCGGCCTAGCGCTTACAAGGCAGACGCACTACCAACTAAGCTAACTAGGCTGGCTCAAGAGACTTTAAAATCATGCAGTTCCTAGATGGCTGGCTGCTTAAGCTGCATAGTGCAACCGAGATTTGTAGATGGAGTAGATTCGTACTTATAAAGTAACACAACTTTTAGGGCTGTTTGCCCCTGCACTTTAGCATCAGGGTGGGCTTTTTGAACGGGAAGTTCTGCCGCAGGTTCGGATCTATTGGGACAACTTTAATTTTTTTCTTTCTTTTTATGGGCAATAGCACTCTAAATTCATGTCCATAGCACGGGGGGGGTTTTCTGGGCGTATTGGTCGAAATGTTGGGCTAATTCTATTCTAATTCATTTTTTTTTTTTTTTTCAA
>NW_007442765.1:0-408 GCF_000475195.1 Diaphorina citri
CCTCGTCAAGCCATTCATCAAGGAGAAGATCAGAAATAGAGTGAGTATATTGCCGCCGTACACTGGTAGGACCGGGCATTTTTCTAAAGGTTTGACGGAGGGAATTGTAACTGCTAAGGTCTTATCGTCCCGAAATCGAAGGGAGAAGGAAGACAGGGTAGGAGAAAGCCAGTCGTTCTGGGAACGAACCTTATCCGTTCAGGATAAAATCCGGCCCGGGCGGGAATCGAAACCGCGGCCCAGCGCTTACAAGGCAGACGCGCTACCAACCAAGCTAACTAGGCTGGCCGGCGAAAGTAAGGAACTTGAGCAGATGTTTGGAATGAGTACGCGCCCTTACTGAAATCATTTTCTTGCGTTTCACAGATAGTGGTACACGCTGACATGGAGTCCCTGTACAAATCCATC
>NW_007442766.1:0-408 GCF_000475195.1 Diaphorina citri
ATCTTCTACGTACCAGAATAACCTCTTATTGACCATTTTTTCAAGGATTTTACTAGTGCAATTGATTAATGATATTGGCCTGTAATTGGACTTCTGTGTTTTGTCCTTACCGGGTTTCGGGAGTGGAACAACCAAAGCCTCTTTCCATGTTTTAGGGAAAAGGCCACGCTCCCATATGAAGTTATAAAGTTCAAGTATCTTTTGAAGGGCTGATTCTGGCAACTTTTTCAAAAGGATATATGAGATTCCATCCGGACCAGGAGCTTTGGACGAACATCCCTTAAGTGCATGGTATAACTCATTAATAGTAAAAGGGCTGTTATATTCATTTCTAAGACCATAGTCAAAAACTATCTCATCTTCTTCACTCGCATTCTTAAAAGGAATAAATGAATCATCATAATTAGA
>NW_007442767.1:0-408 GCF_000475195.1 Diaphorina citri
TCTTCCCTTCTCTCTTTTCCCCTCTTCCTTTCCCTCCCGTTTCTCCCCTCTTTCTTCTGTGGTACCGGACATTTTTTTTCCTAGTGATATTTTGCTATCTGGGTCGGCATCCATTTCCACTGTCATCGGTAAAACGCTATGTTATATCTGGAATAGTACGAGAATTTGGGTTCATAGTAAATACCTATGTAGGTATACTGTGTAATTGTGTTTCATTGCTTAAAAATAATAAAATCCTGTCCGTACAGGATTGGTGGCGTTTGTGGCTGATATTGGTATCTATAGCTTTTGTTCATATTCCTGTGGTCTTCATTTTTTCCCTCTTTTTTCAAAGAGAAAAAATCTAGGCCAAATCTTTTGTCATGATATCTGAAAGCTTCCTCATCAACTTCCCTTTCTCTTTGTAAT
>NW_007442768.1:0-408 GCF_000475195.1 Diaphorina citri
ATTTTGTCGAGGGTTGGGTGGATGCTCCAAATTTTCGGAGCCTAGCCTACAGTAAATGAGGAAAATTTAATTCCCCCAACCCCTAAAATCGGCCCTTAATGGGAATACATATTTCATTTCCTTTTCACGATTTTTTAATGTTACTGAACATGAACATTTTTTACAGTTAAATATTGAATAACACTGAGTATTTTATGTCCATTCTCCATTATGTAATGGTGAGGTAATTATTGACTTTTCAGAATTATTTTCAAAGAATTCTTGCGTCTTGTGTTGTTTTCATCGGGTTATTTTTAGCTTGGAACTTTTGCTTTATTGCGGATTCGTGTTCCGCCAAATCGAGAGTCAATAAACTTTGGTCTGTAAGATAGTCAGGTAAGCTTCTTTCATAATAAATTGTACTGCAAG
>NW_007442769.1:0-408 GCF_000475195.1 Diaphorina citri
TGAATAAAGATCGGGACACCTTTATGGTAATTTGAATAAAGATCGGGACACCTTTATGGTAATTTGAATAAAGATCGGAACACCTTTATGGTAATTTGAATAAAGATCGGGACACCTTTATGGTCCGCACTCTCACAGACTAATAGTTTTGATCAATTTGAAGAAAGCATTTACGGATGAAAATTTTGTGAAATGTTCACTCTTTGACGGTGCGGCCTTGAGAAACATGGAGAGCGAGAAATTTATTGGAGAAGTGCGGAAACTCCTTGTGTTGTACGGCCATATAGCTCGGAGGTCGGAGCGGTGTTGGGCAAGTGTGTTCTCCTAGTGTTGGGAACAATCGATTATTTCACATAATCGATTATTAATAATCGATTATAAAAAATAATCGATTAATAATCGATTATT
>NW_007442770.1:0-408 GCF_000475195.1 Diaphorina citri
GGTTTGGATGTTGACGGGAGACAAGCTCGAAACGGCTACGTGTATTGCCAAGAGCTCGCGACTTGTTTCCAGGTAAACTAGTAGTACGATGAATTGTTGTCAAAAGGTAAATGTAAATTTCTAATTTGGATTAATCGATAAATTCTCTACTGTATATTTGTTTCAAAGGGGGCACGTTTGGTCCAGTGGTAACGCGCTTGCTTGCCATGCAGAAGGTCCCGGGTTCGAATCCCACCATCGACAAAAATTTGTACAAAGGGTAAATGTAAATTTCTAATTTGGATTAATCGATAAATTCTCAACAGTATATTTGTTTCAAAGGGGACACGGGTGGTCCAGTGGTAACGCGCTTGCTTGCCATGCAGAAGGTCCCGGGTTCGAATCCCACCATCGACAAAAATTTGTACT
>NW_007442771.1:0-408 GCF_000475195.1 Diaphorina citri
ACGGTTCATTGAAGATAACTTTATCCGTGTCGACCGCCATCACCTCAGTGGGATTATTGGAAACCTTTTGGTCGGTTTGTTGTGTTTTGTTTCGGAGAATGTTCTTTTTTTTATGTTGCCCCTTATTTTTAATGAGTGTGTGTTTTTACAACCCATTAGGCTAATTGAGATATTAAAAATAATGTTTCTAACCAATATTATTCTTCTCGTTGTTTTCAGTTCGACCTTTTCGTGTAGAAGTTGTAGAATATTATGCTCACAACACAGAGCGTACCATGTTGTGCTTGCTTAGTTGGGATATTCCGAGTGAATAGAGTTTTAAGCAGCGACTGTAGAATATTATGCTCACAACACAGAGCGTACCATGTTGTGCTTGCTTAGTTGGGATATTCCGAGTGAATAGAGTTT
>NW_007442772.1:0-408 GCF_000475195.1 Diaphorina citri
TTCTAGATGAGCTAGGAAGATGCGGTTTTCACCATTGGATTCCTTATTTTTTGTAGGTACTGGGAAAAATCGGGAAATTCCGAAATTCCAAACCGTTCCCGAGATATTGACATTTTTTAGTCCCCCCATAAGAAATACACGGGGAACACACTGTGAGGCCAGCAAAACTTTTCCTGCGTTTAATATTTTCTCTCGTTTTTAGTTTTCAGTTTTCATTTCTTCGAGACATTGACATTTTTTAGTCTCCCCATAAGAAATACACGGGGAACACACTGTGAGGCCAGCAAAACTTTTCCTAGGTTTAATATTTTCTCTCGCTTTCAGTTTTGGGTTTTCATTTCTTCGAGACAAGACTCAGGGACGATATTAGTTTTCAGGGGCGAAGCCAAGGGAGCGCGAAGCGCGACC
>NW_007442773.1:0-408 GCF_000475195.1 Diaphorina citri
TTTTTTACTTCTTATACTCCTTGTTCCATGGAAGGAGAAGTCGATTATGAATTTGTAAACCTCAAAACATCGGTGTGGCTAAGCACGAGAAAATAAGAGGGTGCAACTTAACTCAGGTAAAGTTACTTGGGATACCTACTACACTAGGTCCAGTTAATTTTCCTTTGTTCAAATCATACCTAACACATTTGATCAATTTTAGAGAACTAAAAAAGCCAGTCTAGGTAGGTAGTGTACCTGCCTCATAAGTGCAGGGATGGTAACACTTCCAATGGTATCTATGCAGAAGTTACATCTGTGGAAAAGAAAAGCTTGTTTTTGTATTTATCATAACCCTATAATAACACTAATCACTGCTCTAATTGTGAAAACTCCTTCTTGCATTTAACCTAACCCTATAATAACACT
>NW_007442774.1:0-408 GCF_000475195.1 Diaphorina citri
TTCACTGATTCATGATGTAGGTAGGTATTTTGACTTTTACAGAGATGAGTCATAATCAGAAATTTATGTGCAAAAAAGAGGTGTTACCTACCTTTACCTATATCTATTAATAAGTTTCTAACCCATTTGACTGGCCATCAGGTACCTAGGTACTCCCAGGATTTTCCTTGTCTACCTAATTAAAGGAAAAGAGTTTCTTTCATAAGTACCCTACATAATGTAAATATGTAGGTAAGTACGTAGGGGTATACATGGGTATAGGTACTTAATCGTATACTTTGTACTTACCTCCAAATGTAGGAGCTAATAGATAATTGTCTACATCATTAATATGTCTGTGGAATCAGAAGACAGTCGACATTAGCTCAATAACCACAGGCAAAACCCTGACTGGCAGATTAGAACAAC
>NW_007442775.1:0-408 GCF_000475195.1 Diaphorina citri
CCAAAGATAGTTGAAAACTGAGAACTGATCAGGTATAGCTGATAGAACCGCCACATACTCATCAGGTCTGTCAGGTGTCAGATGGAACTGATCAGGTGTCAGTTCTCCATCAGTTCGCCTGATAGAGATATTATTGCTATCACACACTATCATGTATACCTCAGGTATCGGATCAGGTCTACCTGATAATGAGTGGCTGACCTAGGCACAACTAGGGGACCTAGATAATGGCGTGACACGGCCAACACCATAACATAAGGTAAATACAGCTCCTCTATTGTTGTTGTTGTTGTTGTAGTGAGGGAGGGGTGAAGGCAATTGACTGGAAGTCATTCCTTGGTTTCCCTTGGTTGGCCTTCCAGGTCGTCCCGGTACGTAAAACCGGCCATCGTGAAGACGCCTACTTTT
>NW_007442776.1:0-408 GCF_000475195.1 Diaphorina citri
GTATGTGAGTATGCCAGAACTGTGTATGTGACTATGCCAAAACTATGTATGTAAGTATGCCAGAACTGTGTATGTGTGAGTATGCCAAAACTATGTATGTGAGTATGCCAGAACTGTGTATGTGAGTATGCCAAAACTATGTATGTAAGTATGCCAGAACTATGTGAGCATGCCAGAGCTAAGGCTAGTCACTCACGATCAGGTAGACCTGACAGGTACACCTGAAAAGGTTCTTCTCTCAGGTCTATATGATACCTGATGAGCACACACAGTATCAGATAGACCTGACAGGCGGACCTGATCAGGTGTGTCTGATAGTGAGTGGCTGACCTAAGTATGCCAGCTTATCGTCCCGAAATCGAGAGGAACCTTATCTGCTTTGGATAACTTTCGTCTCAGGTGGGAATC
>NW_007442777.1:0-408 GCF_000475195.1 Diaphorina citri
CTTAACAATTTTTCACAACTATAACTTAAACTTAACATAGAAATAGCTATTAGATATGTATGAACATTGAACAATGTGATTATCATAAAAAAAAAAGATAATAACAGTTGAAGGAACTCAAGAATGGTTGACTTAGAAGAGAAGACCAATGGTGGATTTCACTAATGAGCTAATGACTTAATGAAATTTCACTGATGGGAGAGTTATAAATGATCCAAACAGGATTTTTATAAAAACTCCTCCTTTTTGGATCACTGAAAACCCCCTTTTCGATCATTATTAAAAGCTCTTTTCTAGACGATTAAAAATTCTCCCTTTAGTGAAATCTCCCATTAAGTTATTGGTGAAATCCACCACAAGAGTTCAGTTTCCTCTACTGCTCCACTCTGTACCAAGTTTAGTAGGTAT
>NW_007442778.1:0-408 GCF_000475195.1 Diaphorina citri
CGAGCTTAGAAAAGCTTGAAATTTTTTCAGGTGTGTACACGTTTTGTAACGAAGGTGTAGCTGGCATAAGGACTAGTATGCCAAGATAGTCAAAAATGCCAGAACACCAGTAGGTACATAGCTAGGTAGGTAGGTACCTACTTGAGGTATGCCAAGGTAAGTTAATTAGGAATCTCCATGCTAACATTTCATTAACACGGAATCCAAAACTAGTTGACCATGTAACCATGTTTCGAATTAATTATTAAGTTGCTCCCTCCCCTGTGTACAGTGGCGTAGCGTGTATGGCGGCCATACAACTCAAAAGTTTACTCTAATGCCCATAAATAATAATGGCATGTACCTACTGTGATGGGACTTGGTAGACCTGTGCATGAGCCCTACAAGGCCCTACACTTGAATTTAGAC
>NW_007442779.1:0-408 GCF_000475195.1 Diaphorina citri
TGGATTTCTGATTGATATTGAATTAAAATTCTTAATTCCTATTAGTTTTTTTTCCAATTGATTTCCACATTTTGGGCATTTTTTTTGCACAAAAAATGCTCAAGCTAAATCGTACAGACTATAGCAGGTAAAGCTTCATAAAAATTTCAAGTCGTTTTTCTTCTGCCTATATCCTTCTCCCTCCCTTCTCTCTCTCCCTCTCCCCCTCTCCTCCTCTGAATTGAACAAATTGATTTGGCAATGTAAACAACTTTCGAATGTTTTTTTTTTTTTCTTTTTTTTTACGATCTTAGAAAGGAAAGAAGGAAGGAAGGCTGGGATGTAATTTATTTTTGTTTGTGTGTTCTTCTCTTCTACTCGTTGCATTGTACGTAAATACACATTACATATAATAGATCAGTTGCGCTT
>NW_007442780.1:0-407 GCF_000475195.1 Diaphorina citri
TTTTTTTTTTTTTATGAAGTTTGATAGACCAAACTGTAACTGGTAAGGTCTTATCGTCCCTAAATCGAAGAGAGAATTAGGACAGAATACGAGAAAGCCAGCCGTTCCGAGAACGAACCTTATCCGTTTTCCGTTTAGGATAAAATCCACCCCGGGCGGGAATCGAACCCGCGGCCTAGCGCTGAAAAGGCAAATCTACTTCTTTTTCACCTTGAAATTCAATTTCATTATACTTAAAATTTAAGTATTATTTAATAAATGTAAATGCAATGGTAAATGCAGTTTCTTTGTGTTATTATGTCACAACTTTGGTGCTCACTGCAGCATTATAGGATTTTCCCAATATCTCATAATCTCTAAAATCCAATATTTACCTACCATGCTGGCACCGGTCGCTATGCGCATTT
>NW_007442781.1:0-407 GCF_000475195.1 Diaphorina citri
GGTCCCTTGGATTCTCGTTTATCCAGGTTCGACTGTATTTTGTTTATCTGTTTTTAATAATAGGTATGTAAAAAAAAAATCGGTGGCCTAACGTCAAAAAAGCTGCATTTCGTCAGGAAAGCACCAAATTTGGCATGGACCTTTATTTGGACCATATAAAACTTTTAGGAAGGGGTGACACCGAAAACCATGTATACGAACAAAATGGCGGCCTTTTTTTCAAAATGGCGGCCAAAAAAAGGGGTTTTTGAGAATATCTCGTTTCCGATAAAAAATTTCTAATAACAATAAATTGGAAATTTGTTTATCTTTTTATTTTCTACATTTTATGCTTTTACACTTTTTCTCTAGGATGTACCGTAATCCCGTACGGTAATGATTTTTCCAATATGGCGGCCAAAAAGAGG
>NW_007442782.1:0-407 GCF_000475195.1 Diaphorina citri
TGGATGTTTTCCCTTGCCCTCACAAAAATGCACCAATGATTTGACCGAAAGTTTTTGGTTTTAGTGTTTGAAAATTTTGATTTTAGTGTTTGGGGGCCGTCTGCGATTCTTACCCTTTCCTTTTTGACATCCCGTCGTGAAATTCTTTTGGAAAAAAAAACACTAAGCAGTGGGTTAAATTATTTTATTTATGTTTTGTGTAAATTTTGTGTTTTTGTTGTTTTTATCTTTGACTAGTATGTAGTAGTATGCGATACTTTTTGAACATGAGCACTTGGAAAGTAGTTTGAAATGAAAAAATTGACATGATTCCCCCCCCCCTTTTTTTTATTGTTAAAAATTACCTAAGTGATGTTAAATTACAATATGAACAAGATTGTAAGAATGGATGTTATTTTTAATTTGTT
>NW_007442783.1:0-407 GCF_000475195.1 Diaphorina citri
CACATGGGACTTCGTAAAAAAACACGCGGTGCGCCGCTTTTTCTGTTCATAACATCACATGACGTAACGTTGGAAAACACGAGAGAAAACTGCGTTCGGTTTTTAAAAAAACGGAAAATCAATACCTCTCCTTCTCTTACATACGAGGGGGAAATTTTTCACGTTGCGTCGAAAAGCTCAACAGGGACTTTCGAGAAAAATCGTCGCGCCGAAAGTTCCCTTTTCGCGGTTGTTATGTCGCAAGGTGTTGCAATAGGAAAGTCAAGGTGTTGCAATAGGGAAGTCTTCCCGGAACAAGAGCTTACTTCGAGAGAATCCTGCCAGCCTTGAGAAAAGTACCTAGGTATCAAAAGTCAGCCTGGGGGATAGCCTAGCCTGCTCGCGGGTTCGATTCCCGCTCGGGTAGA
>NW_007442784.1:0-407 GCF_000475195.1 Diaphorina citri
GGGGTGGTGAGGTAGCATGGTGTGTTGAGAGTGAGGGTAGTTCTTCACATCCAACATCTGCGGGGGAGAACAAGAGAATGGTGTTAAGAATAAGTTCAACACTAACAGAAAATCCTGGTTTTACAGTCTCGAGTTGAAATGCATTTTGGATTTAGCGCGCAGGTACATGAAAAACTTCAAAAATTGCCCAACATACATAGTTTCAAGACGAGACTGTATATCCGGGGAGGTAAGTAAGTACCAATGTTAGGAATGTGTACTATGGCCTGGACTCCTAGAAGTACAGTCTTAAACTACGTAATCTTCACATCATGGAATACACAGATTTGCAGGATAAAGTAATTCAGGTTAAAGTTCAATATCTCATCTCCTGAGAACCACCTTGGCAGACCCAAGACTTTGAAAGA
>NW_007442785.1:0-407 GCF_000475195.1 Diaphorina citri
CTTAACGACTTGTAATCCTTTTTCATTTCACCTCAAATTATCCACCTCACTTAACTTCAGAAGGATCTAGGTGTAAGGAAGGTAATACTTGCCAATCAATTGTCAAGGTTTTGCCTTGGATTATACGAGCGCGTAAGTTTTATAGCGCGTCAATTAGGTATTAACGTTTTCAAAGGCATATAAGACGACGACCATAATCTTATTCGAGGTATGATTGAGGTCAGGAAAATATTCGCCATTATTGTTGAGGTCAGGAAAATATTCGCCATTATTGTTGAGGCAAGGAAAATACCTGCCAGCCTAGTTAGCTTAGTTGGTAGAGCGTCTGTCTTGTAAGCGCTAGGCCGCGGGTTCGATTCCCGCCCGAGGCGGATTTTATCCTGATGGGATAATGTTCGTTCTCGGAA
>NW_007442786.1:0-407 GCF_000475195.1 Diaphorina citri
GACGTGTCAGTCTACGTTGATCGAAGACCGGTTGACTGTGTGTGGATACACCTTTATAGGTATACCTACCTACATACCAGCACAAAATTGGTATGGGTGACGACAGTTGGTCTGTGTAAACCGATTGTGGACTTCGAATATCGAGGTTGGTAGTCCACGTCATGGCAAAAAATTTAGCGAGGTGTAAACCGAATTCAGTCTTAGATGTGTTTTGTCATAACCAAATTTCTCCCTCTTCACACCCCTCAGGGTCTGGAGAGCTAGAGTTCAACGAGTTCTGTACCCTGGCAGCCAAATTCCTGGAGGAAGAGGAAGAAAATCCAGAGGCTATGAGGGCAGAACTGCGCGAAGCCTTCATGTTGTACGATAGAGAAGGTGAGTCAAGAGGTTAATGGCTATGCCAATTG
>NW_007442787.1:0-407 GCF_000475195.1 Diaphorina citri
AGCGTTTAACTTTGCTGAGCAAAAAAAGCAATTAAAACCAAACGTGAGAATTTTGTGAGTGTGTAAACATATTACAAGAATTCAATAACAGTAAAAAGCATAAAGAACCATTCCTTATACATTATACCTTGGTGGCTCTATTTACATCAGTCAATATGGCCCCATTTACAAGTCGGCAATGAAACTGTTGATAAATTAACCTGTGCTTTTGTCCAGAGTTTCAAGTAAACCAATGAAATGATGAATGTCTCGAGGTTGCTTTATGTTGTTTAACCGTGCTATATTGTATTCAAATTTCATGTAATTTCAAGTAGCCATTTAAACCATTCATATCTTGAATCATGATTAATTGATTGATATAAAGGATCAGTCATATAAGAAAGTGAATATAAATATACCTACTAATC
>NW_007442788.1:0-407 GCF_000475195.1 Diaphorina citri
ATGTTAATGGCATGAGAAAAACACGAGAGGGCGTGTGTGTTGATTTTTTTTCAGTGTCGGAGCGCCACAAAAAAAAAATGTAAAATTTAAATTTGGACGGAATTGTCATTGAAGTATTTGAAGTTGAGAAACGTCCAGCGTGGATAAAACTGGGACGGGTGACCGATATATCGCCGGATAATTGTCGATATATCGACGATATATCGCCAAAAAAATATATCGATATATATCGATATATCGACGAAAAATATATCGATATATATCGGTTTTCGATATATCGCAACATCCCTACTTTAAATGAGGAACCAACTTATTTTTGACATTGTACTATCTTTTTCAGAGAGTACAACATAAATAATTTCTTATATATAATAATTATGATGTTATATCTACAAAATAAATTATGT
>NW_007442789.1:0-407 GCF_000475195.1 Diaphorina citri
AAAAAAAAAACTAAAAAAAAAAAAAAAAACTCAGTGGGGATGGCGTAGTTGTTAGCACGGTGGATTTTCAATCTGGAGGTTGGTGCTTCCAGTCCAAGTTAGGTCATAAAATTTAGCATAGTGTATTGAGCGGGGAACGACATTTGTGATGAGCATTTGTGCTTAACACAATTAAAATTCCTCATTTAGTTTTGGTTGGACCCACAATTAAATCGACTCTACAACCGATCTTTCTCTCAAATAAACGAGGATAAAATTCCATGCCTCGGCCGGGAGCGAACTCACGGCCTCCTGTTTACCAGGCGAGCGTCTCGACCACTACGCCACTATAAAAGGAATCTGTTGTACTTGATTCTTACCTTTGACTAGGGTGTCCACATCTCTTGGATCTGATAAATAGCGGGGAT
>NW_007442790.1:0-407 GCF_000475195.1 Diaphorina citri
ACTTGCACTTTTGGAAAACTAATTAGAAAGTAGATATTGTAATTTTCTAATTTCACATTTGATGACTAAGTTGAGTACTTTCCTTTCACCGAGAAGCTTGACTATCCATATCCACTCTATCCAGCATTCTCTAACATCATAAGGCATTTGAGTGAGGATGACTTTTTTCACAAACAACAAAGGCAATTTACATCTATCAACATGGACCTTCACAAAGTTGCTGAGACATCAATCAAGATAATTTATATTTGACGGTAACTTGTCTACTTACGCTTTGCAGCTCTTTTTCGATTTCTCCGGCCCGAATGACCAGCGGCCCTCGCACGGCGTACTCCATCACTTTGATATTCGGATTCATGTTGTCCAATGTGAGACATTTTGCCGCCGCAGCGGCACGGCGGTCCGCG
>NW_007442791.1:0-407 GCF_000475195.1 Diaphorina citri
GTTCCGAGAGCGAAGAGAGGAGAAGCAAAGCCAGCCGTTCCGAGAACGAACCTTATCCGTTCAAGATAAATTCCGGATCGGGCGGGAATCAAACCCGCAACGCGACGTACCGCTTACAAGGCAGACGCGCTGCTCTCCGAGCTGAATTAGGCATTAACTGGCGGCTCTCATTGAGTTGAACCTCCATTTCATTGGTGACTCATCTAGTCATGTTTAAGGTCAAATCTATGTCACACGTGACTTTTAGCCAATCAGGCAACGTTTTGTTTCCAGTATTACGTCCATTTACTTATGCAGTTCCCGCCATCTTGGATTGGAATCGCTATAAGCTATCTAGATCTAGTTATATTATAGATATATTTATAGGGATACTTTATTTAGTTTCCCAGTTGTTTTACAAAATGGAG
>NW_007442792.1:0-407 GCF_000475195.1 Diaphorina citri
ATTACTTATACTTATTATAGGTTTATGATAAAGAGATGGTAGGTAAGATGAAGGTGAGTTAACATGATGTACAAGTACAAGTGTATTAGTTAGCTAGGTACCTTCTCACTACCTATACTTCAATACTTGAAAGAAGTCACATTTTGAGACCAAAAACTTGAAAAGTTCTAGAACTCCTCAACCATCGAATGGCCTTGAACACACAGCTTTTGTGCACGAGAGTTAGCGTCAGATCTCTTTTCTTCCGGAGGCGTTTTCTATACCATCTATTTTTTTTTTTTTAAGAGGTCTGACAGAGGGAACTGTAACTGCTATGGTCTTATCGTCCTGAAATCGAAGAGAGAAGGATGACAGGATAGGAGAAAGCCAGCCGTTCCGAGAACGAACATTATCCCATCAGGATAAAA
>NW_007442793.1:0-407 GCF_000475195.1 Diaphorina citri
TTGGGGAATATTCAAGGGGGCGCGAACTAGCGGTTTTCCCGCCATAAAAATAAAATATTTATCAGTTCCTAAAATCGTTTTAAATTCCTAAAATCGTTTTATTTATCAGTTACTAGTTTTAAAAAATCGATATCTGAAATTCGATTGTGCCGAACCCTCCAAAATGGTCAGCATTTGCAAAAATTTGGATAGTCCAATTTTTTGACTGATTGAAAGAATTGGAACAAGTTAAGGAGTGACTCATTGCAAGGAGTGACTAATTGTTGGAGATAGCCCCAGGCCAAAGTTAGGCTGTAAACGGCCCTGACTATGGTGATCTACCCATACACATGAATGAGGGAATATAAGGTAGGAATGGGGGAGTAGGTATAAAGTAGGACAGTAGTAGGGGAGTATAGAGGTTATAT
>NW_007442794.1:0-407 GCF_000475195.1 Diaphorina citri
CTCTTCGATTTCGGGACGATAAGACCATAGCAGTTACAGTTCCCTCTGTCAAACCTCTTAAAAAATAATAATAATAAACAGAGAGTAGATTAACGTCTAGCTAGATAGGGGACTATAAACAGGGAGTAGACTAGTCCAAATTTCCTCACGCTATATCAATAGCGAAGGTTGAGTGCGGAGGGCATCCACTCGGAAAATTTTGTTTAGCCAAAACCAGTTGGCCTCAAGCCGATCACTCTAAACTGATTGAGAGGCCGACGACACACGCCGACCCCATCTGAACATGGGAAAAGGCGAAGAAGAAAAAGAAGAAGAAGAAGAAGAAGACGACTGTAGGTCGCGGTTTCGATTCCCGCCCGGGGCGGATGTTATCCTGAAGGCATGAGGTTCGTTTTCCGAACGGCTGA
>NW_007442795.1:0-407 GCF_000475195.1 Diaphorina citri
AACGGTTTGTTCGATTTTTATGAAATTCGGCAAATATGTTCAACACCTTATGGAAATTTGGTCAGTACCTAATGTACCTATCATTAGATTTTGGGATTGATCGGCCCTATGCCTATTTGCCTATGGTTGGTGATGGTTACACCGCACAGGCAATTTTTTTTTTAACAATCGAGCTCTACCAGCTCATTGAACGTCTGGTTGTTCTACCTTAGGACTATGATTTGTTGTAATATAGGTAGGTAATGTGTATAATATTGTAATTGTATGCCAATATTACAAAGCTATAACCCATACACGCGCCATGCTTATTTCCAATGGGATTTTTACTCTCTAGTTTTCAATTCAAAACCGCATCATGTTTTTCCCCAACGTCATTCCAGTCTGAAATTTCAATAGAAATGGAAATT
>NW_007442796.1:0-407 GCF_000475195.1 Diaphorina citri
CATTCCAACTCCGCAATAGGTATTTTAACTCCTATGTATTTTTGAACTGGCAATTTTTAGTGGAGATCCCCAGTTCTAGTTTGTTTGGTTCTTCCTTTTAATGCATTTTCCTCTGAAAAGTGACGTAATATGGCGATTCTTTTATGAACATTGTTGAGTAATATATATACCTACAGTCTTATCACATCGTCAAGATTTCACCTTATCCATTAAGGACCGAAATGTCAAAACAGTGAACTTCTTTAAACGCAAAACCTGTCAAACATAAATTGGTACAAAATTGAGAGCAGGTAGTCTAATATAAGGATCACATTGAATGAATTTGAGATTTTGAGAATGTGATAGATATTAAGAACTCCAATATTATAGATTATAGGGTATCCCTAGCAAATTATAGAGAAGCAAAT
>NW_007442797.1:0-407 GCF_000475195.1 Diaphorina citri
AGAGAGAGAGAGAGAGAGAGAGAGAGAGAGAGAGAGAGAGAGCAATGAATGTCCTACGTACAATGGTGAAATGTGCACATCCACTAAAAAGATTGAGAGAGAGCAATGAATGTCCTACGTACAATGGTGAAATTTGTACATCCACTAAAAAGATTGAGAGAGAGAGAGAGTACTCTTGAAAAACAATGACGTTAGGTATTGTATTAAATGTCTATTATTATTATTATACCATTATTGTATTATTATTTCCCGTAGTGTTATTAAAAATTTCCACATGAGAACCAACAATAAACTCTCTCCCTTTATCTCTCTCTCTGTTTTCATTATCACCTGTAATTTTCTCTTTTTCTCTCTCTCTCTCTCTCTCCTTCTGGTTATTATGTATAGGTAGGTATTTATCCATCTCT
>NW_007442798.1:0-407 GCF_000475195.1 Diaphorina citri
AAAAAAAAAAAAAAAAAAAAAAAACATAATTTAGACTGATTCAGACAAAAAACCTATCGGCCAATCCGTGACGTCAGAAAATATGTGGTCTGACCACGTGATGTTCCACATGTAAAACCAATCAACCATACTAACAACCAACTACCTATTACTAGGAACGATCTTTTGTAAGGTGGTAGAGTAAGGTGATCTTGTGTAAGGTCAACCTTTGCATTAGACCCGCGTCCCAAAACTATCCCAACCACTCCAACCAGGCTTACGTTATTCTAGAAAAATTTAAGACCTATTAGAAAACTGGACTACCATCATACGACTATACGTAAAACTTTGGGTGCAATAGTCCTACATACTGGACTCCGCACACAGGAATTTCATCAGAAAAGACCCCCATTTCAATGTAATGTAAT
>NW_007442799.1:0-407 GCF_000475195.1 Diaphorina citri
CTTTTCTTCACTATCAGGCATCATACATTAGGTACAAGGTGAATGCGCATAGGAAAATATGCGTGACGGCCCATAACCAGTTGGAAATAATAAGAAGACAATTTGTACAAGAGAGAAACAGTTAGACTGAAAGTATATTGTGGAATGATGGTACTACACTACAACTGGCTGAAATTCATTTTCCAACACACTCGTATGTAAAGATGAAATGTCAATTATGTGTTGTGTCCTTGCGTCAAGATTTGGAAAACGAATGAAATAAAATAATGATAACAGACATATCTGGAATACGTATAAGGAACCAAAGATATCATGGAAAAATATGTACATTCTTCAAGATTCACATTGTTACTCATCTGGATGCAGCAAGGAGCAGAAAGAAAATGAATATTTTGCAAATTGGCAAA
>NW_007442800.1:0-407 GCF_000475195.1 Diaphorina citri
GAATCAAACTCCCCAAGGGAATTCACTTTGTTGAATCGTGTATGATTCTCACTGTTAAGTCCCATTCGGTTCATGGTTCTTTGTCTGTAGATGTCAAACTCTGCCTGGCGATCTACTCCTTCTCTAACCTTGCTGCTATTACCTTTACCATGTGCTACTGCTACAGGCTCATCTTGTAGTTCAGGATGATGTCTTATACCTACAGACACGAAGAAGCAATCCATATCAATATGCATGATGACAGGTTCTGGCTCAGAGAGACTTGGGTTGTCACTGAAAGTTTCTTCTAAATCTTCATCTTCTGTTATTCCTAGTGACGTTTTCCACTCACGTATTGCCTCAATACCTCTGAACACACCATCATGCTTCTCCCTCAACTCATTCACGTATTGTTTAAACATAGATCC
>NW_007442801.1:0-407 GCF_000475195.1 Diaphorina citri
CTCTCTCTCTCTCTCTCTCTCTCTCTCTCTCTCTCTCTCTCTCTCTCTCTCTCTCTCTCTCTCTCTCTCCGTCCTTCCCTCTTCCTCCCCCCTTCTTTCTCCCTACTTCCTCCTCTGTCTTTCTGTCTTACTCTCTTTCTCTTTGCTTTCCTCTTCTCCTTCCTTCTCCCCCGTTCTATCTCTCTACAACCCTCCCTCCTCTCTGCCTCTCACTTCCCTTCTCCTTCCCTCGTAATTTTCTCTCTCTTTCTCTCCCTCCCCTCTCTTTCTGTTCCCTAACTTTTTATCTTTCCTCTCTCTCTCTCTCTCTCTCTCTCATTTTTACAGTCTGATAAATCCACGAATCCCGGGGAAAAAAATCTGGAGCTTAATTTAAAAAAAAAAAAAAAAAAAAAAAAAAAAACCCC
>NW_007442802.1:0-407 GCF_000475195.1 Diaphorina citri
AATGCTCGTAAAAGCTTTCTTTCAAGAAACACATGAATACATGATGTGCATGCAACTTTCTGAATGACTTTTCCATTCCTAAGTATACTTGCACGTGTACTGAACTATGTTCACTGTAGAATGGACCAAATATCCTTGACCATTTCCAACATGGGTACCTACAATACCTAATAATGTAATCAGCTGACGAGAAAATTATACCTATACCTACATATTATGTATCCATGTATGATATAAGTTGAAAGTACCTATAACGTAAGAAAAAAGAAATAAGAAGGAATCAATCTGTTGAACTTTTAATCTTACAAATCTTAATCCTCCTCTGACTCGATTGTTATGACAAATAAAGGTCTGAAAATTCCAACTCAGCACCTCCCGGTTGAGGGGTCCGTCAAGGTGTACAGATT
>NW_007442803.1:0-407 GCF_000475195.1 Diaphorina citri
TCCTCTCTCCCCTCTTCCTGATCTACCTATCTTCTTTTCCTCCTTTCGTCTCTTCTATCCTCTCTTGTTCTTCTTCTTCTTTCCTCTCCCTCTCCCCTTTTTTTCTTCTTGTCTTCTTTTCTTATCCTTCCTCCTCCACTTGAAATCTCTTTTCTCCTCTCTCCTCTCTCCCTCTTCTTTCTTCTCCTCTTCCCTCTCATCCTCTTTACCTAACCGTCTTCTTTTTCTTCCCCTTTTTTCTCCTCTTCCTCTCTCCCTTCTTCTCTTTTCCTTTACCTTCTCAACATCCCTTCTCTTCAATTTTCTTTCCCCTCCTCTCCCCGGCCAAGTCTTTACTACGGTGTGACCTAACATGACCAAGTTTTCTTTCTTCTTCTTCTTCTTCTTCTTCTTCTTCTTCTTCTTCT
>NW_007442804.1:0-407 GCF_000475195.1 Diaphorina citri
TAAGTCATGCTTGTTGTATGAAATTCACTGATGTCATTCATAAGTCTTCAGCCACATTGTAGCACTAAATATTTTTTTTTCTCTGATAACATTACTAAGTGACATTTTAATCTTGTTTACCGCTAACATATGCTGGAATAATGTGTCTCCAATCAAAGGGTTTTATTCAAAAGGCTTAATGACAAAAATTCAGTTTTTAATAGAATACTGACTCCAATATCAGTCTTGAGTGAAACAGCTTAAAAGTATTTGATTAAAAATTTACTTAGTGTAAAATTAATTTACTTAGGTACCTGTATTATTTTTTTTTTTTAGGCAGTACATTTACCATGGCCTAAATATTAGTCCAATAAAATTAAAAGACTTTATTTTGGCTGTGGGGGTAAAGGGACTTTTCAGTCTCATCC
>NW_007442805.1:0-407 GCF_000475195.1 Diaphorina citri
ATACTTGCAAATTCAATGGTTACACCTCCTGTCCAAAAAGGACTGAAGATGATATGAAAAAAGTTGCATGCTAAAAAAAAGTGAACTCATAATACTCGGCAAAGAATGTGTGTTGTTTGTAACCCGTAATTTTAAATTATGTTCTTTTAAATACCTATATTTGCCTGCCTGACTGCCTGGGTTTAGGTTCGATTTTCTCTCCAGTACCTCTTGTGTTAAAATATTTATTTCCATCCATAAGATGCTCTGCCAGCGAATTCCAATAAATCGAAACATTAAAACCTCCGTTAATGAACGAATAAAAAGTAGAGATTTAGTTATTATACATTGTAGAGATACGTATTACGAGGACTTACATACATTGTAGGTAATTTAGGTATTGCCGTATTTAGTCTGATACCTACTAA
>NW_007442806.1:0-407 GCF_000475195.1 Diaphorina citri
ATAACTTCCCCTTATGTTGAGTATTTTACACCAAACTCGGTAAGTTTAGTAAAATCATTATTTATTGAAGGGGAATCTACTAAGATAGAATAATAAAGACCAGATCCTTAATTTTTTCTTACGAGGCAGAGTGTATCTTTACATAACCTTCAATTACGGTCACCGTCCAGATACCAATGACTCACAATTTTGCTTAACATTAGTGATCCCTCAGGGGCTGATGCATTGAACATTCTATGACCATTGGCTAAGATGGTGTACCTACGTACCTTAAGATACCTTTCACAGTAAAGTTGTGTTTTTGGTTTATTAATTATTCCTATAAAGATCATTGACTGAGGTAGCGCTAGGTATAGGTATGGTAGCTAATAAAAAGTCTAAAAACATGAACAAAAGGAATTTAAATT
>NW_007442807.1:0-407 GCF_000475195.1 Diaphorina citri
TTATTTCCCCTCCCTAACTCTTATTTCCCCTCCCTAACTCTTATTTCCCCTCCCTAACTCTTATTTCCCCTCCCTAACCCTTATTTCCCCTCCCCTAACTCTTATTTTCTTGAGTTTCTATTTACAATATTCTCCTTTCTTTTGAGAGGTTCTTCACACCTCTTTCACAAACCTCTCTCTCTCTCCCTCCCTCTCCCTCTCTCCTCTTCCTCTTTCATTATATCCTCTCATATCTCTCTCCTCTCCCTTTCGCTTTCTCTCTCATTATAACCCCATATTTCTTTCTCTTCTTCCTCCCCTCTTTGCCCGCCCATTTCTTTTTGTTTACACCCTCTCCCTCCCCTCATTTGTCTTTTCCCCTCTTCCCTTCCTTGTAATGTTTCTTTTTCTCTTCTCCTCCTTCTCTT
>NW_007442808.1:0-407 GCF_000475195.1 Diaphorina citri
AATTCAACTTTACCTCCTGGACCTTCCAATTCAACTTTACCTCCTGGACCTTCCAATTCAACTTTACTTCCAGGACCTAATAATTCAAACGCTATGTCTTCACCTAAGAAACTAATATTCGTACCGGATTCTGAATTGAAATCTCCTAAACGCAAAACAACGCGATCTCCTAGGAAGAAGTCACCGAAGAAAGTAGGAGATATGAAGATGTACCTTATGAAAGCTCAAGCTCCACCACAAGTACCTGAGGACTTTGATAAATCTGTGTTCGAGGCTTTACCTGATGACATCAAGCGTGAAGTATTGAAAAGTACCCACGAACAATTGAGCATCTTGAAGACGTCTACGGAAACAAAAGAATCCACACCTCATATCAATGTTGTGCCTGATAATCTAGACGAGAGTTT
>NW_007442809.1:0-407 GCF_000475195.1 Diaphorina citri
GAGAGAGAGAAAGAGGGAGAGAGGAGGAGGATAGAGAGAAAGAGGGAGAAGGAGATAATAAATATCCACGTTGACAGTTTTAATTACGATTTAACGATCCCCCATTTTTCTTTTCCTCAACAGGAACAATACATTTATTACCTTCCTATGTATACGTAGTACATATTGGGTAGATACACCTATAGTTCATCCAGATCAATGTGACAGCAATGAGCCATCAACCCAAAATGAAGGAACCAATCAGATTGCAGGAAATCTCCTTACATTGTTGCAATTCAGGTAAAGGTCTATTTTTGGGCTTTAAGTTCCAGGGTTGGATTCCAGAACATGGTAAGGTGGATATCGCCTTACCTGACTTTGTTTCACTGTTGGAGGAAGCACTGTGCAATATACCTTCCCCTTTTAAA
>NW_007442810.1:0-407 GCF_000475195.1 Diaphorina citri
ATCAAGAACGCAAGGAAACTAGGAATAAAAAAAAATCATTGATTTTTCATGAAGAATAACACATTCATGGCTTGGTATAAGTGTGGTGAGTTTTAGCCGTGTGATAAATGTTATTAGGCCAAAAACGATGCTGCAGCTTTGGATGAAATTAAATTTTTGATGTTTTACCTTCCCTCTTTCTTTTTATCCTTCTCTTTTTTCTTTTTCTTTCTTTCTACGGGTGAAAAATATACCAAATCGATTCCTCTACACAATAAAATAATGGTTCTGCTAAAATTATCCCAAAATAATAACACATACATGCATTAAAAATCATAAATTTAGAGGAAAAAAAAATCTGCAAAAACTTTTCAAGGATTTCAAGCTGTTTTTCCCTTGTTTGCTTTTTTCCATTATTTCTTTCTTCC
>NW_007442811.1:0-407 GCF_000475195.1 Diaphorina citri
GACGTAAAAAGCCTTTCAGCTATTTCTTACGCCAATTAGGCTTCGGAAATTTTTGGAAGACCTCCAAGTACAAAATAAACAAAATGCCCTTACGAGATTAAAGTCAAAAGTTCAATAAATACAGGGTACAACAACAGACAGGTCCAGTTTCAATCATTGACACATTTTCACGAGAATAAACACATGGATCTGTGAATTATTCTCTACAATTCACTGATCTGGTAGTCTGGCTAGGGGACGGAAAACACGGAAAATCAGCTAACCCTAACCAACGGGAACGACTGGCTTTCTCCTATCCTTTCTTCTCTTTTCGCTTTCGGGACGATAAAACCTCAGCAGTTACAGTTCCCTCTATCATTCCTCTTGAAAAAAAAAACTTTATTTCACTTCGTTTGTTCAATTAATTT
>NW_007442812.1:0-407 GCF_000475195.1 Diaphorina citri
GGGAAAAAAAAAAAAAAAAAAAAAAAAAAAAAAATCGCTCAGAAGATACATAAATCTGATAAATCGTCTTTATTTATAATAAACTATTTAATTATTTTACATGTAATCTCTTTTTATGTACAAATAAGTTAGATACAAATAATTTCGACTGGGGTACAGTCATATTGTGCAAAGGACAATAGTATACATAGGTAATAGGTAGGTATGTCTGTATAAATCGAATGGTATTGAACAAAATGGGGGTCGATTATGAAAAATGGAAAATCGTATTTTAATATGGTCCTTAACAAAGATGATTTTTACTAGATATGGTTGTATTTCCTCTAAATGTGACTGTCAAGAGTGTCGTTTTAGTTCTTCTTAAATTACCCCGCTTAGGTAGTAGTGTAAAATAGATGCCCTTGCAG
>NW_007442813.1:0-407 GCF_000475195.1 Diaphorina citri
TCTTTGAAGATGCATGCTACGTAGCATCTTGCGACTTGCTACTTGCGACGTGTTACCTCAGTGTGAAAGCCGCCTTAGTTTAGCTTGTCTGTCTGTTTGCTTCACCATGACTTTCGAACAGTTTGTCCGATTTTGATAGAATTTGATAAAAAATGTTCATCATTAAAATTTTGAATCAGATTGGGCTAATTTCTGAGCGAGGTTCACTGTTCAATCAAAAGTACCAAAACCATATTATAATTCAGTAGTTAGATCCCAAACTGAAGGTCTCAGGTTCAATACCGGCATTCTCGGAGCTCAGAGGACAATGGTTTATTTTCGGGATAGACTCTATAAAGTTTATAAACAGTATAAAGTTGTACCTGCCATACTCCCGGTATTCTGAAACGACCAGCAGGGGTCATGTC
>NW_007442814.1:0-407 GCF_000475195.1 Diaphorina citri
AAAGTAATAAATTATTTTATTACAACTCACTCACTCCTTTATTTGGGGTGTAAAAGGGAAAAGACTCTTCACCTCTAAAGTCTAAAGGGAACTAAGGTCCATACTCAAAATAAAAGCCAAAATAAAAGCTGTACCAAATGGTGATGGCAGAAGAGGGGAAAGATATCTTTTCTATCATCCATATACCAGGGTGATGGTCTCTAGCCCCGTTTAGTTGGTTCATCTTGAACTCTAGTCAACCATTGAATGGTACTTAAGTATATTCTATTCTATCCCTACCTATTGGACATGTCAATTACTAGATCAATGTGGACAAGGTTTTCTACCTACCGTACATGGTTACTTTGCAGTCTGGTCTTGATAACATCCAGAGGCTGGAGGAGAATAGTGGACACTGTCCCCGATAT
>NW_007442815.1:0-407 GCF_000475195.1 Diaphorina citri
ATTAAGTAAAACCAATATTGTCATTTTTCAGAGAGTTGTGCTTGAACAATAACAACCTACGCACATTGCCCTATGAGCTTGGAAAATTATTTCAAATACAAATATTGGGACTACATGGGAATCCATTGAGTAAGGATTATATGAAGATCTACAATGAGCCGAATGGAACACAGAAGCTTCTATCATATCTTCTGGACAGCTTACAAGGTAAGATTTACAAGGAATTTCTTTCTATCTTGTACAAGGAATCTCTTTCTATCTTGTACAAATCTAAATTTTTCAGAACTAAGTACATTTTAAATCCCGAAACTTCAATCAATCAAATTATAAATTAATTTTTGGTAAAGCAGAGCCTGTTCACAACTTTTGTGGATTTCACAGCATGACTAAGTGCCTCCTCTGCATTC
>NW_007442816.1:0-407 GCF_000475195.1 Diaphorina citri
AGATTTCATAAACAAGTTAGCATAATGATTGCGAATAAAACGAACAAAGTTGAAATGTACGTACGGTGTTAACCTTTAGCTCTTCGACAGTGAAAGTTGTCTGTCTATGCCAAAGCCAAGAGTACTTTCTTTGAGAGATGCATCAGGCCGTACATCAGTGTCATTGATAAACACTTTTACCTCTCTTCCTTGTACCATTGTCAAACTCAGAACACCCAACATAATGTGAACTTTGATGACTTCTATTGTCTGATAAGTTTGCATTACAATTTTGATCTAAGTTTATTACGTGAGTCTTTCTTTCACATGAAGAATTTCTGGTTTGCTGTGGATATTTAAAGATATTGTCCACTTAACTGCTACCCAGCAAATTACATCTTCAACGTAATCGTACTAACAATTACTTG
>NW_007442817.1:0-407 GCF_000475195.1 Diaphorina citri
GAATGAAATTATTACAAAATAATAAAGTACAGATTGACAAGACGTTTTTATTTTTTTGTACAAAGATTTTTTTTCCTCATAAATAATGACAATATTTTTTTCGTCTTTCCTTTTTAGGCCAACGAGTACGGTAGATAGGGGTGGATTTTCCTTGGGACAACCTTTAAGTACATATGGGTAAGCACTTATTGCAATGTTAGTGGATTTTCCATTTAACATTTTGAAAATAACTTTCATCTTTTGGAACTAAAACAATCAAAACATTGTGAACATTCAAATTGGAACATTCAAATTCTAAAGATCTACTGGAAACATCATAATACTTGGTCCCAAAGGATAAAGCTTTTTTCAGGATTATAGGTACCTATAAGTACCTGCTAACCTGCCTACTTTCCTGAGTAACTTAG
>NW_007442818.1:0-407 GCF_000475195.1 Diaphorina citri
ACTTCAATGTTACCTTGTTCTCTGACTTTAGCCTTTGTAAAGTTTGTAGTCAAGGCAGAGTTGAGGACTCTAATGGTACATAGGTACCATCTTTACTGATGAGATGAAACATGAAATTCCTACATCAACTAGGCCTTCCAGACCCAAGCAGACAAAAATGGGAGAAAAAACCAACCGGCCCTGGATCTCGGGTATTAAATTTTTGTATCATATTGACCAGCCCTGAGTTTCAGATATGAAATTATTGTGGTGGACAAATAAGTACGCTATCAAGTTATTAGGTTATTACTTTATATACCCGATCTAATCAGACAAAAATCTCAGGGATCCAAACATAACAGGACTAATTTACTTGAGTGCAAGCAATCATACTCGAAACTGAGTCGTGTAGCATAACGACAAGTAGT
>NW_007442819.1:0-407 GCF_000475195.1 Diaphorina citri
CAAAACCCATCTAGCCACCCCAGACCCGCATGCTAGACTGGAGAAACATGCCTCCAGTGGTGGCCATATACATTTGACGCCTCATGAGTTGCACGGACTCAAAGCCATTGTATCCTACCTGCACTCGCTACCAGGTAAATATAAGATCCTCAGATTAGCTGGAATGTAAAAAAAAATCTTGTGATGGTAACAACCGATTTTTTTGGGGCCCATATGTGCTTTTGCGATGCTCGTATGGGCCTTTTCTTCTTAGAGAATTCTACAGCTCACTGAATCTCTGGTAGTTTTTGGTAGTTGGTTTAGGTTTGATAAAGGGAACTGTAACTGCCAAGGTCTTATCGTTCCCAAAACGAAGAGAGAAAGAAGACGGGGTAGGAGAAAGCCAGCCGTTCCGAGAACGAATATTA
>NW_007442820.1:0-407 GCF_000475195.1 Diaphorina citri
CGTGAAAATTTCAACGTGATACTCCTTTCCAGTGACGTGGCGTGAGAATTCCGAAAGGGGAAGCTATAAACCATAAACTAGGGGTGGCCACTAACCTTATCTTCGGGAGCCTCATTCCAATAAAGCCGATTCGGGGGGAGCAACGCCGCAGGCGAAATATTTGAAAATTTTGGTCTAAAATCTTCAGAATGGAAATTCTAATCTTCAGCTCCGAATGAGAATTTCAACAAGTGTGAATCATGATTAGAGAGCCGCACAAGAACACCCCTGCTATAAACCCATATATACATACTACACTATGCCGATCTGCTGGTGGTCTTAGAACCCAGGTTGAATCATCATATATATATATATAGTATAGTATATATAGTTTTATCCACCCATAATTTGTTGATCTGAAATGTATG
>NW_007442821.1:0-407 GCF_000475195.1 Diaphorina citri
TTATAAAAATTTTATATTTTTAACTGAAGATACTTGAACTGACAGTTAAAACTGATCGTGAATGGCTGGCCTAAGAAATTGATAAATCTAACATAAACACTTTGTATATTGCTTGTGAACACATGTAGGTACACGGTGCCAATAAATTAGACAATGGCATAATTATTGATTACGTGATTGTGCAAATTGTTTTTGTGTAACATCTTTATTTCCAATGCAGAATCGTGAATGCGATTTCTTCTCTGCTTACCTAGTTACCTACTTCGATTAGTTAACAGTAGGTACCTTACTAGCTACCGCTTCTCCTAATCCTATGCCTAGCTTTATCCACAGGTATAATCGATTTACCTGATTCGCTTAATAAGTAGGCACTTAGGTAGAGCTTTATTAGATTCAGCCCACTGTTT
>NW_007442822.1:0-407 GCF_000475195.1 Diaphorina citri
TAACTAATAACAAATAAAACAAAAATGCCTGTACTTTAAAATTCTGTAGAACAGAGGACTCACTGTTTTACAGGCAATGAAGTACTTAAGTATTGAATCTGATAGGTCAACTTGAAATTTGAATATGGTCAATCAAATGCAAATAAAGGTGCTAAGTAAATAAGGAATTATTTAAATTTATTTTATTTGCATGTTAACAAGAAGGCCATAATGTGTGTACCTTTATATTTATATCCAGTGAAGAGATAAAAGTCAATGGGTAGTAAGAAGGTGTACGCTATACAAATGGCCAATAGCAACATAACTAATAAATGGTTTCTGTACTAAGTACATCTAAATTAATATTAAATGAATATAAAATCCAACAACTTGTATGTAGGTAAATTAAATTGTTTTTTTTTTTTTTT
>NW_007442823.1:0-407 GCF_000475195.1 Diaphorina citri
TATTTCTATTCCTTGTTAGATATTTATGCTTGTCCTTATTTTGAACTCTTCACGGGACTGCAGGCGGTGGGTTCACAGTGATACGTTCCTACAGGAACGACTTGCTTACTTATTTGGTATCCTGGTCTCGGCACCAAAAATGATACGTTCCTACAGGAACGACTTGCTTACTTATTTGGTATCCTGGTCTCGGCACCAAAAATGATACGTTCCTACAGGAACGACTTGCTTACTTAAATGGGGAAAAAAATAGACTTTCTTACTTAGCAATAAAAACCATATCCAAGGGGATAAGCTTTATTGAAAAAAGATGTGTGAAAATCGACTGTGTATCGATCAACAGCAAAAGTTACAAGAATGTGAAAAAATCGAAAATCCAAGTCGAGAAAAAGTTTTTCTTGCTTCCA
>NW_007442824.1:0-407 GCF_000475195.1 Diaphorina citri
AAGACGCAAGGATAATATTGCAAATTTCATGATTCCAATGACAATAGTTAATGTTTCATTTATGTACGTAAAATCTAACTTTTAATGATAGCTGAGATTAAGTTTGATGATGAAATTAAAGACATAGTAACAATGTTGAAAGTTAAATGAAAACGAAGGAGATAATAAGAGAGGAAAGACAAAAGATTTTTGTCTGTCTCGAACATCAAGGTTACATTTTGGCTCATTAAGTCATTAGGCACGTTAGGGGTTCAGAGTACCTACGTTATGAGGATATTTATCAGTAACATGATAAATCTACACCAAACACCGTGTGACCTATAACAACATTGTACGCTGAAATACCTGCAAAAAACAGTCATTAGTCATCAGATACAACGTTGAGCAAAGTTTAAATTCCAAAATTC
>NW_007442825.1:0-407 GCF_000475195.1 Diaphorina citri
GGCTATACGTACATCGACTTCGCCAGACGGGATTCGGACGGACTCAATATTCCCACTTTCCGTGTTCAGGTAATAAAAGTGGCCAGCCTAGTTAGCTTGGTTGGTAGAGCGTCTGCCTTGTAAGTGAGGCGGGTTCGATTCCCTCCCGGGGCGGATTCACCTCCAAGCTAAGTAGGCTGGCGATTTCTCTTTTCAAAAGTTCCAAAATTCCACAGGGTCGATTACCTTTGCGTAGAACTTTAGGAGGCTGGGAGGTAAGATGAGATATTTTAATTGATTTTTTTTCTTTTTCCGTGCAAAGGTCGCTTATTGATAAAAGTTCAATTTCAATAATGAGAACGTGTTCACAAAATGATTCATGTACGTAGGTAGGAGGTACCTAAAATGTAAAATTACTTTCCTTCCTA
>NW_007442826.1:0-407 GCF_000475195.1 Diaphorina citri
TAAATATGGGTGTTAAGACTAGGAGAAAAAGAGCTTAAAATTTAAAAGTTTCTATCTATGAACAAAAAGCTGGCTCTCAAGTTGCACTGAAGCCAAAACTGACATCATTCTGACTTGAGAGCGAGAATTTGTTCATAAATAGGGGTGTCAGATTGTCGCTCCGTCCGAAAATTTTCCCTAAAAGTAGAAACACACTAGCATCATGTCACATCACGTGACGTGATGGTAGTGTGGCTGTCCTGAACGAGATTACCTACAATATTATGGGAAAACTTTGAACTACCTACCTTTCTGTTCATGAGGTGACGTGATGGAAGTGTGTTTCTAACTTTAGTCACTTCGTGTGTTTCCGCCAGGCTGGATCTGCTCGGGCATCATCGTGTTCGAGAAGAACAAGGACGCCTGCG
>NW_007442827.1:0-407 GCF_000475195.1 Diaphorina citri
TTCTTTAACGTCTATCAGATAGGGGACAGTCCATAATCCACTCCAGTCAAGTGAAGACCATGTCTAGAAATATGTACAATCCAAAGAGGTAAAAAATTCTCGCGGAGCACCTGAGTAGTGCAAAAAATTTCCGTCTTCTTCGAGCGCTGCTATCGTTCTGATGGAAAAGTGGCGGTAAAATTTAAAATTTGTTTGAACCTTGGTGTTTTCTCGGGTTTTTGTATTCGGGAGCTCGGTACTCATCAAAATCGAAGAAACATCAATTCTTTTAGGCGGAAAGGAAAAAATTAAAAGAAAAATAAGTTGGATGAAACTTGGCACTCTCTCCATTCTTAGAACTTCGTTAAGAACCAACAGTTAGGTACCTACCATCCTATCAAGCTAAAGAAAACAAACTCTTGGTTTTA
>NW_007442828.1:0-407 GCF_000475195.1 Diaphorina citri
AAACAAAGGGAGGGCATAAGTACCCCCACCCCCAAGATCAGACACTGCATACAAATGAACGCAGCCTGTGCCCAACCTTTTAAAGTCCAATGCGGTCTGCGGTCATTTTGAGTTTGTGCACCCCTGCATTAAATAATGTATCTGAAGGTGTATACACAATTCCAAAAGGACTAAAGAAAAAAAAAACTTGCATGTACAGTGAAATCTGTATTGGCCAAACCAACTCTTCATGTTCCTATAGTGAAATCTGTATTGCACTCAGTGAACTCAGTCCATTCTGTGGCTTTGCTAGATTTCTAGCACATCCCAACACAAATCCATGAAATGGGCTTCCTGTTTGCAGCAAAGCTCCAGTCCAAAAACAGCAGTGTTTCATTGTGCAAATGTATCAAATCTCTTTAGACTGA
>NW_007442829.1:0-407 GCF_000475195.1 Diaphorina citri
CATCCCGAAGTATGCCTCTCATCAGATGGGCGAGAAGAGACACAATACTTCCCATTTAGGTGCTGGGTCAACACGAGATCACCAAGTAACCCGTTGAAATATGTGCAATCGAAAAACGAGTACAAATTTTTGTCGATGGTGAGATTCGAACCCGGGACCTTCTGCATGGCAAGCAACCGCGTTACCACTGGACCAACCGTGCCCCCATTATTTTTATTTAGGGGTTTAACACCACTGTAGAATAACTGTTAAGGCTATCCAGATGGTCATTCATTTACCCAGATGGTTAAGGTTACCCAGATAGTCCAGATAGTAACCACGCGCTACTTTGTTGTTGTAGCGGCTTTAGCTATAGCCGAAAGATGATGACGAAATAGAGAAAATATCTCTTCTATCAGCCATACACC
>NW_007442830.1:0-407 GCF_000475195.1 Diaphorina citri
GCGTTTTGGCGTCAGCCCTAGGCCCCTAGGATGATTGTCTTTGGGCTGACATTTTTGCTATTCCTTTAGCAAGGGGAATTTCAGGCTGGTATCCTCCCTGTGTAGAGCCCTCCAGTCAGACTAAGCTTTTCTACTCTCTCAGCCAGACTAAGCTGGTTTAGTTCTTTATCTTTAAGATCTCACAGTCATAAAACTTCCTAGCCTAATGAGTATTTATAATGAGACCAATAAGGGATTGAATTTCGGAAAGACGCGTACATGAAAATGTATGGTAGGATGCCAAACGGAAATAAATTCTGGACTTTAATTTAGTGGGCAAGACGCTCGCCTGGTAAACAGGAGGGCGTGGTTTCAATCCCAGCCAAGGTATGGAATTTTATCCTCAATATAATTTTAGAATTTGACCA
>NW_007442831.1:0-407 GCF_000475195.1 Diaphorina citri
GAAAAACAGTCCAAGACAGCAAGACACAGACAGGATTCTAAAGGAATCAAACAGTCGTCATAACAATTACATGTTCAACATTGCTTCCTCCATTAGAATAGATTTGATGAAAAGTGATTTTGTTGATTTTCAAGGCACAGAATTCACATGTTTCTTTGGATAATTTGGAACTTGAACAGTTTTGATTTCTTTGTTCAAATATGTACTTATTTTATAAACAATTCTATTAACTCAGTAGATCACAGAAGTGAATACTTCGGTGTAATTATCACAATATGTCAAATCATAATTCTTAATCAGAATTTTTTCATACAAGACAGAAGTAAGTAAGCCATTTTCTAACTAAATTATCAAAATAATTATAAAATACCTATCTCAATAGTATTAGATTCTTTGTGTCTTGATTA
>NW_007442832.1:0-407 GCF_000475195.1 Diaphorina citri
CTTTTTTTTATATCAGTACTTTTTTGTGGAGGGTAACTCTTGACGTTAATTTTTTAACACGAAGTGTTTTTTTTTTTTGGGGGGATAATAATGTACCGTAATGGGCATGGAATTATATGGTACCTACTTTTGATATCTCCACTAATAATGACTTTTCAAACATAATTTTTGTATTTCCACTAATGCCTTATTATGTATTTCAAACATAACTTATTATTAAGTTTTGTACTTTTCTCAAAGTTGACTTGAACTTTGGGAGATCTGGGAGTTAGTTTTACCACTATTGATTCCAAAAATTGTTTCAAGAGCCAAAGTGATTTCCTTTAATCCTCAGAAGCCATTTCTGAGCACTCTCTCCCAATAAATCATATCCTCCTCCTCCTCCTCCTCCTCCTCCTCCTCCTCCT
>NW_007442833.1:0-407 GCF_000475195.1 Diaphorina citri
GTCCACCGCTACTGACTACACCACTCTGGGCTTTCGTGATTTATGATACGTATTACAAAGTGTAGGGATTTCCTTATACATAGATATCACACTAGAGCTTCGGGTCACACAATGGAGCTGGGGTGTCTACCCTTTCTATGTATTAGTTTAGCCACAAAGTTGACAAGCTGAGCTTCTAACGAGGGATTGCTCTTGTTGAGTAGATTTAAATAGATACCCAGGATTATCAGCAGTCCTGCCCAGACATATCTGAAATTATAAGTTGAGCGAGTTAAACGAGTTGTAGTGTTAATAAAATGAGAACATTGTTGTATCAATGAACTAGAGAAAAAGAGACCTCTACGGTGTCCCTACAGATCAAACCAAGCCCAAAATCTAATGGGTATATGTTTGCCAAATTTCATAAA
>NW_007442834.1:0-407 GCF_000475195.1 Diaphorina citri
GAAATTCAAATCACTATCAAGGAAGACATGACTGGCTTTATTCACATTGTTCACAAATCACAGCAAATTGTAACCTTGCAATTTCTGAACAAACACGACGCTGAGTACAAACAAAGACAAAAAGAACACAGGGGGACAGGAGAGGGCTACCGCCAAGTTGTAGATAGGACAGTAGGGGCACTGACTGCTTCCACACACTTCACAAATGTTGAGCAGATAGGTCGGTAGAGCGTCGAAGATGGTTTCGTTGAATCTCTCTGTGAAAAGAAAACGATTCGCATTAGGAAAGCGTGAATTGAGGAATAGATAGTGGCTCAGAGTAAATGGGCAATATAGGCATACATACAAAAAGATTTCTAAAGTTGAATCAAAGTATGTAGAAGTTGTTGTTTTCAAATGCTCGAAGT
>NW_007442835.1:0-407 GCF_000475195.1 Diaphorina citri
GGGGTGACGGGCAGGTAAATTAGATTAATGAAGTAATTCAAACAAATTGATCCACTCCAAACTAATGTTGCAGCTAAAATTGAGAAATTGAGCTAATGTCGGTGGAAATGGAAGTGTGGTCGCTGCTGAGGCGAAATGGGGGACGCCATGTTTTCTAGTTGTCTTTGTGAACTTATGATCGTGCTCACTGATAGGCATTCAATAAGAAGCAACTGCTCATAGGTAAGCAAATGTTGACATTATTTAAAATTTAAAATTCAAATATAAATGTTAATAGGTACCAAATCGAACACGAGATTTTCTGCATTGCTATGCTGGTATGTATCTTCTGGTAAGAGGAAATAGTAAATTATCAATATGTATATGTACCTATACCTACGTTTATTGATACTCAGGCCAAGGTTTAC
>NW_007442836.1:0-407 GCF_000475195.1 Diaphorina citri
TTGAAAATTTGGACCGATTGCAATACTTTCATTACTAGTATAGCTCCGCTATACTGTAGTAATAGAAAGTAATAAATACCAAATATATCCGAAAAACGGCCTGCGGCGCATTTCAACCTCATATTTCTTGACGTTCTGCATATTGCATATTTTATTTAAATTAGGGGTTAATCTTACTATTTTTTAAGTATTTCCACCCCCTAATTTTATGGAAAATTCATGGAAATTTTCTGGAAAATTCATGGAAATTTTCGGGAAAAGCGTATAAACCCTGTTGTGCTCACCTTCTCTGCATTCTCTCTATGTTTCAGCCGAGCTTCCAGTTTAGAACGTGATACGAGTGAGCACCACAACATCAGAGAAGATTACATAGGGGAGGGCACTGCCCAACAGAAAGAGACAGGACC
>NW_007442837.1:0-407 GCF_000475195.1 Diaphorina citri
TCCTTCTCCTTCTTCTTCATAGGTATATCTAGTTACCCTTATCATCACGATAGATAGGTACCTAATACCTATATAGTAGAGTTGGTACTGAGTAAGTACCTACTCTGATCACTTGACGTGTACAGTCCGCTTCGGTAACACGCCTTTGGCCAGCCGTTCACCATCAGGCAGACCTGACAAGTCGCCGGAGAGACTTATTATTGTTGCCATACACTATCAGGTAGACCTGACAGACGCACCTGTTCAGGCGTACCTGTCAGGTCTACAGGACTACCTGTTAGTGAATGACCGGCCTTTGTTAATGGTTGACAGTAAATTAAAAAAATACCCATCTTATATTATAAGAACGAGATCCATTCACTCATTCACATTTCACAGTTCACATTTCATAGTTCACACACTGATCG
>NW_007442838.1:0-407 GCF_000475195.1 Diaphorina citri
GCAACTTCGAATTGCCGCGTGTTTTTGTGACCTGACTCTGACTTCGAATTAAGTATTTATTGAGAAATTACCTTATCTTATACTGACGGTTAGGCTAGGACTTGGTTGTCCCATTATGCCTACAAAAAATTGGATGATAATGGGATTTGGTCAAGTGTTTTACTGCCGTTTACTCAGTGACGCTGGAACATTATTTCTTATTTCACCTGCGTGTACTAAAACTATATGAAACTTTTTTGTTCCGGAGGTAACTTTTTCATCAAGGAAAAGTATTTTTCCTCGAATTTCTTCCTCGTTCTAAAAACCAACCTTAGGGTAAGGATAAGGACTTCAAATAGAAAATTGGAAACTAATAATTCAATCGTAGTTCGTTATGTATTGTACATTAAGTACCTATAAAATGCTAG
>NW_007442839.1:0-407 GCF_000475195.1 Diaphorina citri
AAGCTGATGGAAGAGCACCTTGCTCCTAGGTGTTAGATAGCTCCTACTACTCCATTCTCCTGTCCTGTAATTAGAGCTTCTGTCATAATCCTATTTGCAAACAATGGAAACAAATTGTTGCGGTCAGAAAACCACCGAGTTTCAAGCACAATTTCTCCTTCGTTCCTGATTCCTTGATAAAGCTGGAGTTCTTCTGGATAATTTAAATTCTCTCATTACCCTTAGCATGTCGTGAGACCACCGTCTCCTGGAAGACCACGGCTGCATTATTGATAGATAGTATCTAGAAACTACGAAACCAATTCCTTGTAGTGAAAGAACAAACTTGTAATTATCTTGAAACATTGCAAAAGTTTCAAAACGTCTTCAAGTTTGAGAAAACTTTGAATTAGGATCCGGACTCCGGA
>NW_007442840.1:0-407 GCF_000475195.1 Diaphorina citri
ACCTAATTGTTGAATTCTAATTTGACATCTTTAGGTACCTACTACCTACTTGTCTAATGACCTAAATCTTTAGAATAGAATATACCTTGTTTATTCTGCCAGAATGAGACTGAAAAGTCCCTTTACTCCCGCAGTCTAAACAAGGTCTTATACAGTCTGTTCATAAAGATAAAGTTTAGGTACCTACTTACTTTGTAGTTACCTGCCCAAGTCCATTCTCATTCTAATTTCTACTCTATGACTGTATACTGTTTTACTTTTACTCCATTCTTTTCTAATCTACTCTATTCTTAATTCTCTTCCTCTGTTTCGACATTATTGAGTTAACCGCATTGTGTCTGTGTCAGCAGAAGCATCCTCATGTGATATTCGAGGCGACCGCCGTCAGCAGGAAAGGTTGCGGCAAC
>NW_007442841.1:0-407 GCF_000475195.1 Diaphorina citri
CTTTCTTCCTTAGTGGCAGCTATCAGGTGATTTTCGATGGCTTCTAAGTCAATGTAGGGCATTGCTGTCTCAATATTGTACACGTCAAAGTTGCCTGGAATATGCAAAACGTCGGAATAAACATGATGTGTTGTCATTGTTGTTGTGTTCCACATTCTAAACTGAACAAAGTTTCTCCTAACTGATTCATAATGAAATTCATGAATCATAATTTCATCTGTTTCTCGACTTTCTCGTTATCGCATTAAACTTTTGCTATGGAATTTCCTCTTTGAAGTTGTGAAGGAAAGAAATTCATGAATCATAATTTCATCTGTTTCTCGACTTTCTCGTTATCGCATTAAACTTTTGCTATGGAATTTCCTCTTTGAAGTTGTGAAGGAATATTATGTACCGCTCTAAACGAG
>NW_007442842.1:0-407 GCF_000475195.1 Diaphorina citri
CTACATCCACCCTATCTTTTTCAGAGAGTTGGACATTCACATGTATCAGATTTTCTGAAATCTTTTCAAAATGTGCATAACCATCTTCAAGTTTTTTACACATTTCAAGGAACTCTTTGTCTTTCTCTGGGCTTTTTAATATTAGATCATAATGCCTATTAATTCGAGCGAAATACCTTTGCCTACCATCAATGAGAGTGTCTCTCTGTTGGATGAGAGAAGAGTGAGAAGACATAATGAAATCTAGAAACCTACCCTGACCCCTGGCAAGACTGTGTGAGATTTTGAGGTTAGGAACTCAGACCATGTGGTTTTCCCCGGGGGTCCTGAGGTTGGCCAAAGCCAACTTTCTGATGGGTATTTGAGAGAAACTTTGTGACTAGACGTTTTGAGATAGAACTTGAGAT
>NW_007442843.1:0-407 GCF_000475195.1 Diaphorina citri
CAGTACTGTCACCCATCCGGATACCAACCACGCGCAACGTTGCTTAAGTTCAGTGATCCATTGGGAACCGGTACTGTCAACGTGCTCTCGCCCCTGGTTTGCAAATTTGCTCTCAGGAACTCAGCCTTTCTTTTTCGGATATTCGTTTTAAGGAGCGCGGTAGTGCTCCGCCCAGTCAAATCAGAACAGTTCTACAGCGTTATTATGTTGTGGGTATCACACTAGGCTAACACGCAGGAGGTCGGGGTCCAAGGTTTTTTTCGGCTCTGTGCTTGGAGTTCGGGGTGCACTCAGCCTCGTGAGGACAATTGAGTAGCTACTTTAATCGTGTAGCGACCAGTGGCAGCATTACCAGTGTAAAAAGATTATTGAAATATGGAAATTGATTGCAAAGGAGGCACTTAGTA
>NW_007442844.1:0-407 GCF_000475195.1 Diaphorina citri
AACTACGAAGCCACAGGATTCTAGAGTCCCGGGTTCAATTCTCGATGTTAGGTATTTTCTATTTTCTCCTTAGCTTAGCTGTTAGCACTATTCGACTTCGCCCATCCTGTATGTCGTATATCAGAAGTTATGAATATATTTTTTACAGTTATTTAATATTGGTAATTATATGCTTCGTTCTTCTATTACCATTAGTGCGGGTATCGTGCAGTTTACAGGTTCCTGTATACAGTGTGTCCCAGAACTAGGTACCTACTAGTCGGTGCTGGGATATGGTGATAAGTTAGTTCCTGTATACAGTGTGTCCCAGAACTAGGTACCTACTAGTTGGTGCTGGGATATGGTGATAAGTTAGTTCCTGTATACAGTGTGTCCCAGAACTAGGTACCTACTAGTCGGTGCTGGGA
>NW_007442845.1:0-407 GCF_000475195.1 Diaphorina citri
TGGGAGAGAGAGAGATATGTACGAATGGAGGGTGGGAGAGAGAGAGATGTAGGAATGGAGGGCAAGAGAGAGAGAAATGTAGGAATGAAGGGTGGGAGAGAGAGATGAAGACAGAGAGTCAGACATGTACGAATGGAGGGTGAGAGAGAGAGAGAGGGAGAGAGAGATCAGAGATGTACGAATGTTGGAAACGATCAACGATGAGATCTAATACCTACCCTGAGCAGTGTTTTTCTGGCGCACCCTGTAGAACTAAATAGCGGAACTTTGCTTCGGAATAACGGCCGAGAGCCATGGCTTCTGGAAACAGGGCCTAAGGATATTTTTGATCTACATAATTCATCGAATCTCTGTGCCAAGTTTGAGCGACTTTGGCCTTCAAGGCCTAAGAAATTATTATAGGGGGG
>NW_007442846.1:0-407 GCF_000475195.1 Diaphorina citri
AGAGAGAGAGAGAGAGAGAGAGAGAGAGAGAGAGAGAGAGAGAGAGAGAGAGAGAGAGAGAGAGAGAGAGAGAGTGAGTGAGAGAAAGTGAGAGGCAGTGAAAGTTGATGGCCGTACATACAGCAATGAAACAAATTCAGTTTACTGAACTTCCAGGAATTTTCCGTCATGCAAGCGCGTGTAGTATGCATGCTCCAAACGTCAACGTCAGGAGTGACGGCAAAGCTTAAAGTCTGATACCTTGTTTACTTAACTACTCACTATGAGGTATTATGTGGGCAGCTGGTCTTGCCAAATAAAATTGTTCTTCAAAACAAACAAGTATAAATCCGAAATAACTTCGAACCCCCGATCTATGGCGTGCAAGCCTAGTGTGATACCCATTCGACCGCGGAGGTTGCTTTCTA
>NW_007442847.1:0-407 GCF_000475195.1 Diaphorina citri
GTAGTTGATAGATTGCAGAACAAACCCAAGGCCTCACGATGCGATGGTTGGTTGATGCCACTTGCACATCTAAGCAAGTAATCTAGGAGGAACCTGCTAAGCCTGGCTGGAGGCCACTTCTGTACAGCTCAAATACCATTGAAACTGACCAAATAACTAGACTGGAATGTTACTGGACGAAATGTTTACAGAAGGCCAATTGAACTGTCCCGTGTAATTCAGCCATCAGTATTAATTAGTTTGCTGTTAAAAATCTAGATTAAAATCATTTTTGGGAGGATCATGGATGAAGTTCACATTGGTACTAAGACGAGTCCGTCCTCCCGTCTCCCCGAGGTACCCAGTTCGAGTCCCGGGCCTGGCTCGTATTTCAGTCCATGGTCTGTGCAGAAAGCGCGGTCCTCCTA
>NW_007442848.1:0-407 GCF_000475195.1 Diaphorina citri
TTATTTCTTGTTTTGTCAAAGTTCAATATGTCAGCACCCTGTTTTATACTTGTGCATTGGATCTCAATAAATTCAATGTCTTGTTGGTTTTTGCCAAAACTATCACAAACAAGACTGAAGTTTTATTATTAGCCTTTTTGACAGTTATAGGTTACGTTCGATCATACATCTGTACCTATAGTTCTCCAAAATATGTCGAACATTTTAAAGAATTTGTCAACAAAAATGACGATTTTGTTGACGATTGCTTTCAAAAATCCGACGGATTTTGGAGAATTATATCCCCGTACGTAACCAAGATGAAAACAAAGAAGAGGGAAAGGCCCTAACCATGAAACTAACAATATTATCAGAAGTAATTTTCAAACAGTTCCTTTACAATTTACAATATGTTGGATCTTCTGCTC
>NW_007442849.1:0-407 GCF_000475195.1 Diaphorina citri
TTTGACATTCAGAAACCGCATTTTAGTCCCACCCTGTATGGTGTACTCATGTTGTACTCAGCATTTTTGTCCTTGAATTGGTTTAGAGTGCTCAGTATAATAGCTATAACTACTAACTGGCCGTAACTACAGAGTTGCATTCATGCTCTTCACCAAGGCCTATACAGGTACGTTCCCCTCTGAAAAATAGTCTTGTAACTGTGTAGGTAGAGTTGTATTTTCCTTTTGGAAACTGAAAGGTTTCCCCTCTTCTAGATAGTGTGCCATCTTGGATTTCCATCAGTGGTCGGGTAAAGGCTCTACCACGCCAAAAGATTTACTTCAAAAGATTAACACTCGTATTTATGAACAAGAGTGATCGTTCTTAGATCAGTCTCAAGTCAAAATTGACCAATCAAATGCCTTGA
>NW_007442850.1:0-407 GCF_000475195.1 Diaphorina citri
TATGCCTAATGCCCCCAACTTTTACTTTTGACGTGAAGTAGGTAATGAATGCGTGCTGGTAAAAACGAGAAACCTTCATGTAACATTAGCTCATTAGTAGAATACCTTTTTAGAGGAGAAACGAGGGAGGGAAAGAGAAATGTGTCCATGTTCCTTCGTTTCGTTGTACATCTTTTTGCTCTTGTTAACTAATTAGAAACTAATCTAGCTATCAATTTAAACATTTTATTTTACATTAAACCATTTTTTTTACTCGTACTTAAATACCAAGTGTTATTTTCCTAGGAAAAACATTGCACTTCAGAATTCCAATTTGTAGTAAACATCAGAGAGGCCAGGGGTAATAGACGGTATCAGAAGCTCAAATTGATTTGCATTTCTCGAAATTTCTACTCGGAAAAGGTTTG
>NW_007442851.1:0-407 GCF_000475195.1 Diaphorina citri
CAAAAAGGAGCCTTTAATAATCCAAACAGGAGTTTCTAAAAACTCCTCATTTTTGGGTCACTAAAAACTACTTTTTGGATAATTAAAAAATCCTTTTCGGATGATTGAAAATTATCTCATTAGTGAAGTTTCCCGTTAAGTCATTGGTGAAATCCACCATATGATGAGCTTATTTCACCTTGACCAGATCAGCTCAGTGGTTCAAAACTTGGGGTAAAGTACCCTCAAACGGGTAAATCTAGGTGGTTATTAGTCTCGTCTCGTCTAATGAACTGTTTCAACTTGATCCTCTCAGTTCCCCTCGTTGCAGTTTAACTAATGGCTGGCATAAACCTGATAGTTAGGCTTAGGTGTAAGGGCAAACACCCCTAAGGGATTTTTTCTTTTTTTTTTTACAAAGGTACTTT
>NW_007442852.1:0-407 GCF_000475195.1 Diaphorina citri
CTAATTAAACAAATGGAATAAACTTGTAAATGCACATGGCCCTTTCACTTCAAGCCTCGGCCTCGGTCAAGATAGCTGTTGTAATCCAAGTGTAAAATACTTCTTCATAACTTATAGGCTCGCATACCTCCCATGGTACAAAAGTTGGAAGGGCATAATTTACTGTATTTAAGGTGTTATTCTGAATTACTATGCTTGCAATGCTTGCACTCCCTACTGAATTGCCAGGTCTTGCTAAAGCACGTGGAGGACAGTTACTTTCATACCATTAAGAAGCCAATGAAAATCATCCTGCCATAATTTAGATTTTTCAGTACTACAAGAACATGAAGAAAATATCGCGTCCTTTCAGACCTTCCCAAGCGACCTGAAGGATCGAAAGGGAGGATTATGTGTGATGGGACTTA
>NW_007442853.1:0-407 GCF_000475195.1 Diaphorina citri
AGGGACTAATTATCGGCCTGCACTCTCTCGAGTTTCTCGGTAGGACAAAGTGTCAGGATCAACAGCAGGATAGAGTGACTTGTTATTTATCGCCCTGCACTTTCTGGGGAAGATAGAATGACAGTATGCTGTATGTGTACATTGCATTACAGCAGGGTAGAGTGACAAATTATCGGCCTGTCTGTCTTCTCTTCGCGTGGACAGAGGGTTAGGGTGGTTTACCATAAATAGCTTCGGTCGGGCCACATGCCCAAAAACCTGATGGTGAAGAAGAGTGAATTTACAAATTAATAAACTTTAGGATGGACATTGGACATTACTGAAAAGGGAGAAGGAGAAGAGAAGAAAGAACAACAGAAAAAGAGGGACAACATAATATGATAGCGAAGATACGAAAGAAAGAGATG
>NW_007442854.1:0-407 GCF_000475195.1 Diaphorina citri
CAGTTTTAGTTGGTCATAATTATTTATTTGAGTGTGTGAAAAAATGTGAAGATTCCGTGTGAAATTGAGCAAAGGGTGGAAATGTCACCTTGACTGCCTTGACTAGGTAGTGTAAGTATATTCTTGAACGAACGGAGTGAGATTTCAGTTTTAACTTAACTCGACGATTTTGTATTTAGTTTGTTTCCAAGTCTACCTGATGTTTGTTCCGGGATAACTCTGGAATTTCTTTCATGTGTTGAATATTTCTGCTAAAGTGGACAAACCGTTGGAAAGTTTGACGAAACAGACAGACTGTCAGACAAACTAAATGCAAAGTTTAAAGCTTATAGACTCACTTCGTTAAATGACAAAGACTCCATAAAATCTTCTTCCTAGTAAAGAAAGAGAAGAATTTTGCCTATGAG
>NW_007442855.1:0-407 GCF_000475195.1 Diaphorina citri
GAGATCATGGACCGTAACACAAAAGAGCCGATAGACATCAAATTGAAAAAAAGTTTTCAAACAGATGACATTTTACCTCTGGCGAACAATTTCAATAAAAGCTTTTTACAACAAGTTCAAGACCTTAAGATACAGAATGCAGGTACCTACTTAGATATGAACATGAATACCTATGAACTACATAATACCTACTCAGTTATGAATCTCAGAAAAGCTACCAATAAAGATGTAAAGAAAATTTTCTCACTACTAAATAAAACCGGGCCCGGTATAGATGGGATTAGATTTTCAGATCTAAAAGAAAATATGACAACATTTATCCCTGTCATTACACACTTTATCAACAGGATTCTGAACTCATCACATCTGCCGGATCAACTCAAGATTTCCAGTGTAACTCCTCTATA
>NW_007442856.1:0-407 GCF_000475195.1 Diaphorina citri
TAGTTTGGTGTGCCTTGTCATACTGACTTTCATAGGAAAGTAGTAGAATGAAGGAATAGGAAAGTAGTAGAATGAAGGAATAGGAAAGTAGTAGAATGAAGGAATAGGAAAGGAGTAGAATGAAGGGATAGGAAAGTAGTAGGATGAAGGGATAGGAAAGTAGTAGGATGAAGGGATAGGAAAGTAGTAGAATGAAGGGATAGGAAAGGAGTAGAATGAAGGGATAGGAAAGGAGTAGAATGAAGGGATAGGAAAGGAGTAGAATGAAGGGATAGGAAAGGAGTAGAATGAAGGGATAGGAAAGTAGTAGGATGAAGGAATAGGAAAGTAGTAGAATGAAGGGATAGGAAAGGAGTAGGATGAAGGAATAGAAAAGTAGAAGGATGAAGGAATAGGAAAGTAGGACG
>NW_007442857.1:0-407 GCF_000475195.1 Diaphorina citri
ATAGTGAGATTTGGCAAAGGCTGCTTCTAATTCTGCTAATTGTTCCTGTAACATGAAAATAACCAAAATTTCATTTAGGACGAGTGAAAATAAAGCTATATTAAAGAAAAGGTATGACAGAAATAAAGTAGGAAGGTACTCAGTAAGTAGATTTATTTGGTGGAACGATTAACTAATTCATTGAACCATAATCCTATGGTTGTGTTTTCTCAGCGCTCACTAACAATAAAATTGTAGCAGCAATCCGAACTAAACGGTAATTCAGACATCTCCACTATTCAGAGTATCTTCGTTAGTGGAGACGCCAAAATCCCTGCGTATGTTTTTACTACTACGGACTACAAACTATAAAGCATAAGTAGAGATAGTTTTTTTACTTTTTTTTTTATTTTTTACATTATTTATTT
>NW_007442858.1:0-407 GCF_000475195.1 Diaphorina citri
GTCCCGAGCGGGAATCGAACCCGCGTCCTATTTAAGCAACCCACGACTGTTTGAACTTTTTCATTAGAACGGTATCCTCTATACCTACCTAAAAATTGCATTTTAAACCTTTTTCATAAATTTCAACTATAAGATTATGAAATAGGTAATTTTTAACTATAAAATTATGAAAAAAGTAATTATGGCTATTCATAAAACATTTTTAAATGATAAAATTATGTAAAAAAAATGACATCGCTGGGATTCGAACCCCCACCCATCACACTTATCATCACAGGAGAGGAGTAAAAATACACACTACCAACCGCTCGGCCACTAAGACATTTGAGTAGATGCACAAAACTTCTTTATTAATCAACTCGATCGAAAAGTTTGAAATTTTCCCCTAAAAGTCACTTTTTCCTCCC
>NW_007442859.1:0-407 GCF_000475195.1 Diaphorina citri
TACCGTTTACTGAATTACCAGTTATTTATGGCTCCCAAGTAGGTATACCCATCTGTATCCAGTCCACTGATTTTGACGTATATTCCTATGCCGCCCCTACCAACTGTGTTTAGATTGTTTATTTACCTTAAGTGTTGCTCTTACTTATCAGACATTAATTTATATGAAGTTACAGCTCTATTATAAAATAGTGCAGGTATTTATTTTAAATAATTATGTACCTGTTCTAATTTAGCCATCATCACCTATCCAATTTCACCAGAACAACGCTAGACCTGAATGAGTAAGCTAGTCATTTGTAGTTCCAACCTACCATCACCTATCTACTATTCTACTTCTGATGATTGAAAAAGGGAGAGAGTTACCTATTGTAGGGTATAGGTAGCAACCGATTAAAAGAATTTTGA
>NW_007442860.1:0-407 GCF_000475195.1 Diaphorina citri
AAGATTTTTCTTATATTCCCAGCACTCAGTGGTGAAGAAATTATCTACCTTGTTACTTATAGTTTATAGTATGGTAGACTTGGGACCTGGTACTTAGTTGATGGTTCAAGTTGGGTACTTAAAACCAAGTCATAAATTTTAGCAATGCATTTTAATCAGGGATTTATAAGAATTACTCAGTTTAATTTTTCTTCAATAAAATTAATCACAGTGTTTGTGAAATATGAAATACAAAGTGCAAACAGAATCAGGGCTGCATTAGTCATTGACAAGGTTAAGAACTGTATACGGCCATACCCTAGGTCATTTCACACCTCCCTGTACTTGCTTTGTGTTTACAAACACAATCACACTTGTGAGCTAGATGTTGATTACGTGACATGATGATGATAAGTTCCAATGAATGA
>NW_007442861.1:0-407 GCF_000475195.1 Diaphorina citri
GGGATTCTGCACAGTTCTCTCTCTTTCTCTTCATTCTTCATTTTGTTTTTCTTTATTACTTTCTTTCTCTTTGGGATTTCATAAATTTCACAATATCTTCACCGTTCAGTATTTCTAAGCGGTCAAACTTTCTTGACTTGGCGGGGCGGAGCGCTACCGCGCTCCTTAATATTTCTCGGTTGGTGCGGATACGCCATTCTGCCTCGTTGATCTTAACGGCTCCATATATCTTCGGATGATTTTGCGCTCGAAACTTCTTATCTCTTCTTGGTCTTGTACTGTAACTGTCCAGTTTTCGCTCCCGTAGGTTATTACAGGTCGATACCTAATAGTTATCATTTTGTTCGCTATTCGTCACGTGAATACTTCACTTGACTTGACTGATTTGTAGACCTCACGCAAATTTA
>NW_007442862.1:0-407 GCF_000475195.1 Diaphorina citri
TATATTTTCAAATTATTATCCACGAGAATATGTATCTATAATTATAACTTATTAAAATAAAGTATATTAGACCAGAAGGGGAAAAAAGCTATGTTGAAATACCTTAGATCTATGTATACTTACCTAGGACCTATTCAAGATAATTAGGTTCGCTAATAGGTTATTTTAATTTCAATTGAATAAAATAAATAGGTAGGTACACTTATAAATACCAAGTTATAAAGAACCGAACAGGCTTACCTCACATTGGCATTCAGAGGAATCAAACAACGAACAGCCCAATAAACACAACAAAATTTAAATTAAATGCGTTTATAATAACAATAATCAAGTCTCAAACTAGACATAAATTACATAGATAGGTATAGGTAATTTTACTAATTTTATTACATACAAAGACACTTATC
>NW_007442863.1:0-407 GCF_000475195.1 Diaphorina citri
CCGTTCCCGAGATATTGTTAAATTACACCGAAAACCGCCAAAAAGCGGTAAAATGCCGCCAAGCGCCCATCCCTGACTCAACCCTTAGATAGTTCTGACGGAATTTTGAAAGTAACGTGGTGCGTGGTTGGTGTCTGGACGGGTGACCGTCTTATGCACTGGCAGCCTCATAAAGACAATGGAACAGGTTTTACATAATAGTCATTGGTTATAATACGCATTACTATGTTGAATGGTGAGTGTAAACATTTCTTTATGAACTTGAACATAGGTCAATTTGATTATGTTTGTCTCTGATATTGCTGAATCGCTGTTAGTAACATTTGATCCATTTCACTTTTACCATTTTCACTGATAGGTTTACTATTACAGGGTCCGGAAAAATAGTATGACAGAGGGAACTGTAA
>NW_007442864.1:0-407 GCF_000475195.1 Diaphorina citri
CTCAGTACTCTTCTTAACAACCACAAAAAATTTCATCCAAATCGGTCAAGCCGTTTTCTCGTGAAAAGAGGACAAAAATAGGTCTATCAGCGTGACAGACATACATAGGTACATACAGACAGACAGACAGACAAAAATTTCCAATGTGTTTTTTGGAATCGTGGGTGCATAAGGAGTAAGAATAACTAAAGATTTCACGATTCTAAGCAAAGTACAGACGAATCTACAATTTTATCTATAAAGATGTGATATTTGGGATCCTTTTGATACATAAGGAGTGAGAAAGTTACCTGTACTTCAAGTACATTGGTCTCCAGAATATCCACGGTCTCCAGAAATCTCTCAGCCACCTCCATAAGGGATTGCTCAGGACAATCCAGAATCCAGTCTATAGTGGTGCAATCGAT
>NW_007442865.1:0-407 GCF_000475195.1 Diaphorina citri
ATACCAATTTACCAATAGAAGACCCCTCGGGAAAAAAGATGGGAGTCCAATTTTCAAAAAAAATGAGTTAGATACGTTTTATAGTACTTCCCCCCCAAAACTATCGATTTTTGAAGTCAGAAATGCGAAAAACAATGAGGGTACAGAGCTAGAACGATTTGAAAATATCATACACACGGAAAGAAAGATGAATGTCGCAGAGTCACAGCAAGAAAGATGAGAGTCCAAGATCCCAGTTTCCACGTGATTTCAGCTTTCTCTGTTGTTTTAACTTGTCGGTTCTAATTTCAGTTGTAATTAGTGCGTGCCAAAAGTCAGTTCTACGGCTGCGGGCGGTTTGTGGTAATATTATTAAAATAATTTAATATTATTCAATGCTTAAGGTAGGAAAAACCACATACCTACTT
>NW_007442866.1:0-407 GCF_000475195.1 Diaphorina citri
GTTTGGAGTACTTGTAGATATTGGAATGTTAACATCAGTTGTGTTTACAGAGGCGTCATGTGTACTGGTGTTTTTACTATGGAGGCCAGAGTTTAAATGTGAATTGTTCAATGTATTATTATCTGCGTTAGGGTTTCTAATATTGATAGATTTATTCGTGAGAGAGGTTACAGGTACGTTGTTAGGTGTTTTTAATTTCTTTGGTTCTAATTTTCCATCAGTCGTTACTAAACTTAAACTTGTTTTTCTTATGGAAGTTTGCACATCAGGGGTAGTTGAAATAATCTTTTTACATAGACCTAAATGTGTGCCCGAGGATCGGAGGACAGTACATCTTCCATCCTTAGTTTTCTTGACAATTATTCGAGCTAAACAATTTTTATCAGCGTTAATACACTTGTAATTAA
>NW_007442867.1:0-407 GCF_000475195.1 Diaphorina citri
GCCTGACAGTGGCATTTCAGCACAGGCCCCGTCAGGCTTATTTAGCCTGACGCAAGATGCTTATCTTTTTTCTCTTGTCAGTCCTATACGCCTGACTCCGTATTGGTTTTTACATTACCATTGAATTCTTGGGCGTGTGGGGAACATTTTCCGCTTTAGAATCTTTAGATCGTTGAAAAATATGTAACGGTAAAGAAGTTATGGTCAAAATAAGAACAAGCATAATTTCCAATGTAAAATAAGGCAAAATCAGTCTTATGTCTCTAGGCAAAATTAGCCTTTTATTCTAAACAAAATATGTATTGAAATAAACAATAGGTCGCGCAGCACGACGCAGCGTACATCACAAGTAATAGGTATCTAGGTACTACCTACTTATTTCAGTGTCTTTCATTGAAACAATTGAG
>NW_007442868.1:0-407 GCF_000475195.1 Diaphorina citri
CGTGTTTGGACACCGTTTGGGAACCTGGGCAGAGAGAAAGGGTACCTACTTGATTGAAGACTTGGTAACTTTGTGAATTGAGTTGTACGGAACTTCTAACTATTTTAACTATTGAGTTGAACGGAAAACAAAAAATACTACTTTACCTTTTGTCAAGGGGTAAAGAGAAGGGTTGTTATGTAAGAACTTTGTTGAGAACAATTTTTAAAACGGAAATATGTTTTGTTAAAGCATTTAATATTGGAAATTGAAGTCAAGGTGTTTCTTGTTTTTTGATCTGGAACTTTTTTTTTAACAATGTACCTACTTATTTGGAAGGATATTGATGTTTGGGTGACCAAATTATAGTAGCATACCTTAGATTTACTAGATGTGGAAGGCTGACTGTTTTTAACTAGTGGATTGAT
>NW_007442869.1:0-407 GCF_000475195.1 Diaphorina citri
ATTTAATTTTTGGAATCAGCATAAAATTTTAATTGAAAAAATGTATTCACTCGAAAAAATTTGCTCTACAAAAATTCTCTACACTGTGAGAAAGAAAAAAAATTCTTAATTCTTTCTTTACTTTTGTATTATTCACTTTACCAATTTCAACAACAATCAACAACAACAAACAAATTTATAAAAGCTGTTCAAAATGAGATCCATTTGTTTGTACACAGTAACGCATTCTTCGCTCTAACTCAGGACCAACTGCGTTGTTTATCATATCTGGGGTCACTGACGCACACAAAATCGCGATTTGTGCAAATTTTTGTAGAGCAAATTTTTTCGAGTGAATACATTTTTTCAATTAAAATTTTATGCTGATTCCAAAAATTAAATAAAAAATGGGGGTTCCCATAAAAGTG
>NW_007442870.1:0-407 GCF_000475195.1 Diaphorina citri
TAGAGTTGCTTATGTGGTCCATGTAGGAGAAAGGGCTTTCAGTTGGGTATAAGGCACTCATGTGAGCCGAAAGGAAATTGAGTTTTCGTTACATATTCTTATTTTTCGCTGGGAAATATTTCTCACATACCTAGGTAGATATCTATCTATACTGAACACAGGTTGATAGGTGTAATCTTCCTTCCCCTTTCCACAGAAGGCCAGCGGCCCTCTACATATTTAGAAGATTGGAGGATAGTGTAGGTACGGGATTTCGGTCGTAGTTCCTAGAGTTATACTTAGAGATTCGTATAGGTACCTAAACTTGACACAACTTTTAGGGCTATTTGCCCCCCCACCCAAGCCTCGGAGTAGGGCCGTATTTAGGAGAGGGGGCTTCCCGGTACATTAGCCCCCCCCCCCCCCCC
>NW_007442871.1:0-407 GCF_000475195.1 Diaphorina citri
ACTGTCAATATTTAATTACTTCTACTCCTGAAAAATAAATACCTATCATGTAAGTAACAGGTAAAAGATACCTAAGTAATCTAAGTATGCACACTAAAATAATCTTAAATGTAAAATTAGATAAAAAGGTACTTGAACAGTATGTAGGTAGGTAAGTAAGTAGGTAACTACATTATTGTACTCGAATTTCTTTCTAGATTACTGAGGGTAGGTAGTATTTTAGACCTTTTTTTCCAAAAAGAAAGTGCAATCTCAGGCTTAAAACTTTGGAAAATCATCAGTTTCTAATCTACATTTTTTTCTTTAATACCTACTACCTTTCCCAAAAAAAAGTGCAATCTCAGGCTTAAAACTTTGGAAAATCATCAGTTTCTAATCTACATTTTTTTCTTTAATACCTACTACCC
>NW_007442872.1:0-407 GCF_000475195.1 Diaphorina citri
TATTAGGCCACGCCCCTTTTGTATTAGGCCACGCCCCTTTAGTATTAGGCCACGCCCATTTAGTATTAGGCCACGCCCATTTAGTATTAGGCCCCGCCCCTTTTGTATTAGGCCACGCCCCTTTAGTATTAGGCCACGCCCCTTTAGTATTAGGCCACGCCCATTCAGTATTAGGCCACGCCCCTTTAGTATTAGGCCACGCCCCTTTTGTATTAAGCCACGCCCATTTAGTATTAGGCCCCTAACCTCGTCTACAAGAGGGATCAGCTGATCAGTCATCAGGTGACAGTGTCTACACCCCCACCACTGTCACTATCAGCAACAACATATTATATTTCAACGGGTTACTTTCTGGTGTTCTCGTGTTGACCCAGCACCTAAATGGGAAGTATTGTGTCTCTTCTCGC
>NW_007442873.1:0-407 GCF_000475195.1 Diaphorina citri
AGAGGGAGGGAGAGATGAAAGTTATTTGATCAGCAGTATTATTGGGAAACGCTGACGTTGTTTATTTGCTGACCTTAAGGTATTTGTATACGAGTACTTTATAATGATTTGCATTTTTATATTCCTATACCCAACTCTTTCTCTTTTGCTGATGTGTTGGGTCGACTTTTGTACCCTTTCTGAGAGTTCCCAGCTGTACTACCTATTCCTAATCAAGGATTTAAAGGCCTACCTGACATCCCTTAAGCCCCAACGAAATCTTTATAGCCCTATATTTGACTGAATTTATAACACCAATTCGTTTAATGTCCAAATAAGATAGCTTTTGTTCCATTTGCTTTTACCAAATGTATCTTAGCTATATTCGAAGAGTTCGATGAGATATTTTACATATTCATGAGAGTTCA
>NW_007442874.1:0-407 GCF_000475195.1 Diaphorina citri
GGATTGAGATGATAGATAGATAGGCCAAATGTTCACTGGGCCTTTAGAGGTTAACTTGAAGATTTTAATTCAGTCTGTCGATCGTATATTTATCTAGGTATTCCGCGATCAACCCTCAAATGGTGAATCCGATTTTGATGAAAATTTGACAAAAATGTTTCGGAGCAAATTTTTACTTTTTGTTTTTGGATATGTACTATGGATATGGACTAATCCGGGTCTTTTGCTTTCTCTTCTATTCACAGCAAATCCTAAATAACCACTTAAACTCTCAGCAAGCATCTCAGCAGTCTCAACAAGTGCAATCTCAACAATCACTCCAACAACAGCAGCAACAACAACAACAACAAATATCAATTAACAATAACTCATACATTCACCAAGTTTCTCCTCATCAGATGCCCAGG
>NW_007442875.1:0-407 GCF_000475195.1 Diaphorina citri
TCTCCTATTAAGTATAACCAGTATAACATAAAGCGATATACTTTTCCCCTCCATATCTTGTTTAGTAATTTAGTTTATACTTTTAGATTTAGATTTTAGATTTGTGTGGGTCCTACTGTATAACACTTTTATATCATTTTATACCTGGAGTAAATGTTATATTTGGAGTAAATACTGTTATACTTTTATTTTACCGTTACTTGCTTAGTACTTGTACGTATGTTAGGTTGTACCAAACCTGTTATTCTTGTTATACTTAATTTAAACTACGGACCAAGGCTTGTTTGAATTTATATGTACTTTGATTTGCAAGTTATGATTTGCATTTGCAAACCTGTTATTCTTGTTATACTTAATTTTAGGTTCTTTGATGAAACGTTGTAGCAAACTGTTATTTCCGTTATACT
>NW_007442876.1:0-407 GCF_000475195.1 Diaphorina citri
TTAGGGTTTGGCTGCTCTGATCCCTATTTATAGTCCCACAGCAAGACACTGGTCTGCTCGCCCTGTTTAAGGTCCCCCAGACAGACATACGTCGCGTCGTACTGATTAGTACCTATGTTTACAGGCATCTCATGCTGCAACGGTACTGCTTTTTACTTTTCTTATCCTATAATTTTCATCCCATTTTCGAATTATCTACTCATGCTGAGAAAATCCGAGAGGAAATTCATTCCTCCTCCCAGTTCCTGTTTTTCGTCCCGTGTAATTTTCTTCGAAAGAAACCTGTGGATTTTTATGTTCGCCTAATTGAAAAGGGGGGAAATCAGTAAATAGGCACTACGTATAGGTATGTTAGTTTATTTGAATATCTGACGGCCTGACGCTGTACGTACATCCGGATTTTCATA
>NW_007442877.1:0-407 GCF_000475195.1 Diaphorina citri
ACAAATACTTCATGAATTGATTGATTTTAACTTGAGATCCGCATCATAAAATGTCAATTGTATCATCTAAAGCTGTGTTCACATAGTCGACTAGGTGAATCTATGTTATCGAGGCAGTGTGGACAGTTTCAGTCGACATAGAGCGACGGCCGTCGACTATGTACGGACTGTGGGCACAGCTTTATACCCCACATCTTCTGGTCTTTAGTGTGGATAGTAGACTTGGCCGTATAATTTCATCCATCCTCTCATCTTGTCAAATTTGATCTTTAGAATAAGCATAGATAGGAGAATGGATAAAATATATATTGTAAATGTAAAAAATAAACAAAGTCATATGTTCAAATCAAAATACTCCACAGCACTGTCAGCGGGCAGTAGACGAGGCAACGTTTCAGAAGATGGTT
>NW_007442878.1:0-407 GCF_000475195.1 Diaphorina citri
TTTGTGCGTCCAAGACAACCTTGAAAATCTTTATTTATGTCTGGAGATTTTCAGATTTAGATTTCCTTGTCTTTTGAGTTAAAGGAACGCTCCATACGTCCTGCTCATTCTTATACGTGGGTAGGGGAGGCTGCTCACAGATTAACAGAGAGCACGGACCATATGACCTAAAATGATCTAAGTAAACAATACTAGGTAATCAACTTTGACGATTTTCCAAATTTTTCCATACTAAGGTATCTACCACCTTACCAGTAGATATCCAGAAACGACCGGACCTAAGCACATCACTCGGTTAGCCCAGTCCAGAGCAATACAAACTTCTGCAGCAGGTGCATTTGATGTGCGCAGATTTACTTTGATTTACGCACTTCTAAACCTTTGAATGTTGAATTATTATCTTTAAA
>NW_007442879.1:0-407 GCF_000475195.1 Diaphorina citri
TTAAGCATTTCTATTGAAATCAGCGTGTTTCGAACTTCCTTTATCAGCGAAGAAAAAAAAAGTGGTTGAGCCCCATTCTACTTTAAGAGTAGGAAATTTCAAGTCAAGTCGCGACATTACTAAAGATGTCGGGCCAATACTCCCTGTCTGACAAGGAAAATCCGCCCTAGGCTGGCGCAGACTGGCGCTAAATAATCCCCAATGACTGGCGCAAACCGCGAAAATGGCGCACATTAATTCTTACTCGCACCCCGCAGGAAAAATTCGAAAAAAGGCGCATAAATAAAAAAAAAAAGAAAAAAAAAACCAAAATAATTAAGTTACCTGGGCAATTCAAACCAACTTTGTTTGCACAACTTAATTGAGAACTTACTATGTTTTCATCACAAATCATTTCAGAACTTCAC